>NW_010175309.1:0-24906 GCF_000695765.1 Mesitornis unicolor
TCCACCATCTCATGGTCGCTGTTTCCCAGCCATATACAGAGACATAACTCTCAATTTACCATGCAAAGCAAACTCAGAGACTATTGAAATGACCTCCCTCATTCTCCCAGAGACAAATACATGCCTCACAACTGATTTCAAAGTAGACAGAAAATCACCAGTTTCTACTCCAGCACCTACAAAGGATGATCATTTAAGCTGTCAAAATCAGGTAGGAGCTTTCTTGCAGGTTATCAGGCAGAGAGCAAAATGATTTTTCTCTTTCTTAGGCAAAAGAACCCAGAAACATTTAAAACATAACATGATTTTTAGCAGATGAGAACTGTCTCAGCTTTGGTTCCTTCTGGGATATTTTTTTCCTTTGTAGAGAAGAAAGTGAGCCAGTAATTACAACATGCAGCTCTAAGCCCAATTAACAATCTGCAACATGCCCCACTTCTTTTATCCTCCACTGGTAACGCTACAGGCAGCATTAACTGTCTAATAAATAGGTGAGCACTGCTTAACACTTTGCGAGGTTTCAGCATTTTTCTTCACCCCTGGCATCAATTCTCTCTCTCCCTTGGCTATTAGCAGATCTGTCTGGCAGTATGCAGATGCTATTCTGCTGTGTGCTCCAAGACACACACTGCCTCTGTGCTCCCCTGGGCTATGAAAGGCAGGTGGCGTATTCACGTTCTGAAAAGAAAGCCTCACTAATGACCTCGCAAAGGTCTCCAACAGATTTATTTTCTCCTAGCTGATCAGCTGGACAAAGAATTTACTTCTGCTTAGGAAGGGTGGATGTCTGTAAGCCAGACACGAGTGGTAAAGAGCAAATGCTAAAAGTATTTTTAAAATACTTCCATTTCCTGAGAGCTAAATAGCTCCATGGACAGTAAGTACAATGCACTGTGAGGAAGCACCGTAACTGCGCACACACTCTCAGGTTGTTCAGGGAATGTGTGCACAAGCATTGGTCCTATACAAATGCCTGAACTGTGATTTGCTGTGCCTCAAATATATACACCCAGCACCTTTTTCAAGGCTGTAGTACTTGGGTCAAGGTAGGGAGTAATTACAGAGGTGTACAGCTAGTCAAGAAGCATACAAGTGAGTTACCCAGTGCTCATTGGTACCACATGATACTGCTGCTATCAGAAAAAGCTGTAAAGGCAGATCTGTTTCTTCTAAGATTCCAGCTGGGCAATATATAAACAAAACCCACATGAATATTTTCTTTGCTGATAATAAACAATCCATATCAACACAAAACTGATGAGCTCGTCATCAGTGTGACAGAAAGCACAGAGTATGTCTATCAAATAGGGTATCACATGAAAACCTGCATCCTGTTTATCAATGTCTTCAAAAAGTTCTAGCATACACAAATTAAGAATCAAAATTATATACTGACTTTTATTTTACATGCTCCTAGAAAATTTGGTAATAGTGGATTGTCTGTAGTAGTGTCCACAGATCATGACGTCTGTCCAAGTGAGAGTCTAAACACTTCAAAATAGAACTTAGATAAAATAAAGACCATATGAAATCGTTTTGCACTGCTAGAAGGAATAGCCATATTATCCTTTAGTCTTTGTTTCACATAGCAAAAAATTGCTTTAATTACCAGCAACTTGCTGCCCAAAAGAAAAAAAAGCAACCTTCTCCAAAAAAAGAGAAACCTCGTATGTCTCCTACTATTTCCTCAGCTCAAATTCTCTTCAAATTAAAAACAATACTCCAGCAACCCAAAGTCCAGAAAGACAGAACTTACTGGCAGAGGCACTGTCAAATGCTAATATGTCTTACTAGCTTCCAGACTGGAGTTGGCTTGCAACTACCAGTGACTGCACAGCCAAAGCTAACACACCACTGTCAAATACAGGCAGTCGTATTTGGGTCAGTATGTACAGTCCTCTCCATTACTCTTTATGGGATGGCCAAGTTAGAAGTACATTAATTATACAAAACAGCCTTTTGAATTCTTATGCGTATATTGCATGAAAGAACTATTAACACTGCACCACGGAAGTGTGGTATTTTCTCCACACATTCAATCCAGTGCTTATGGTTGTCACTTTGTTTTCTTTTGCCTCTCTGAGAAGAGCATTTAACATTCACGTGGGGACCCAAGTAGTGTTTTGTTGCCAAAACACAAAGAGAAAAAATAAAAAACGAAAATTTTTCTTCAGCTGGGAGGGGAGGGTGAAAAAAGCAGAATGTAAATGCTGTAAGCATTGCATTGCTCCCATCCAGTTCCATGTATGCAAAGGGAAATGAAAAACACATATTGGGGCGGGGGGTGAAATCAATAAAAGAATTGTTCCTCTTTGCAGACCATGGCTTTAACTTGGTCTAGGGAGGAAACATCTTCACTGGCAAGATCAGAAGAATCACCTCAGTGTTTCAGGTTTGGGTACCAGGTAGTTCACCATACCACCCTCAAGTTCTGTGTACTCAAAATATTTACTCTTCTGCTGTCAGGCCTCTTACCTCATCTTCATTTCAAGCTCGTCTGTTCTGCCAGTGAGCAAACATGGTTTTGATTCGTACATTGATCCAAGCAATAAACGTATGCACACACTCCACCTCGTTCCTTGACCCCACAACACCTACATGCACAAAATGCTTAACGATGCTCTCATTCATGGGTTTGACATGGGTTGCAAGAACTGCCACATGCGAAGCATCCACTTGTAACTTTAAGTGTGCCAATAGCACTTACTGATCTAACTGCACAACGAAACTCAGTTCTTGTTAACCAAACTTAAGCCAAGTCACTCTCGCTCTATTTATAATGCAGGCACAGCAAATCACTCTAAGGAATCTTACTTAAATTTAAATAAATGTTGATTGGTGTAAAACATAATGTGCATTTGGCCAATGGACCATCCAGTATAAGAAGCCCCAAGCAATAATGTTTTAATGCATCATACTCTTGTAAATTGAAATCCCAAGGAAAATGAAACAAAGTTTACTGAAAAAATGCATCTCAAACCATTTCATACTTCCTTTCTACTAACATGCTCAACTGTTGGTGTTATGTTAATAGAGCCTAATCACTTGATAAATTGCTTAATAAAGAAGTAACTTCCATAGCTGTCAATTAGTTACGTAATAAGCAAATATTTGCTATCCATCAAACAGCAGCAGGAAATTCAACTGCAAAACACCCGACTACACCAGGGGAATGGGGAAGAAGATAACAGAAGAAATTAAATTCATATTGTTAGCATTTCATGTCACCTGTACAGACATTATTTTGATGTTGATGTAAAGTCAATTTTATCCCTGCTGCCCAGTCGGGCTAACAATCATTTGCTACAAGTTTATAATGCACTCAACTCCTCTTCTGAGTGGCCAAAAGATACAAGAGGATCAGAACCTAAAACTGATCTCATCACAGGACAAAAGAAATTTCAAAAAAATCCCAAACCAACAACAAAAAAACCCAAACCAAACAAAACCAAACCACAAAATAAACCCTTTTACTATTGCTTTGGACATTTGAGAATCAAACTATTACCAGATCAGCCCTAATATCCATGACTTACTACACACCTATCAGAACGCAGCATCAGCATTTGGGGAGATATGGATTTAAACATTCCCCATTCAAAATATTTTTTGTTATTATTGCCCTGGATATTTTAAATGAAGAGGAAAAAAAGAAAAGAGTAACTGCAACCAAATTCAGATGCATACCAGATGCAGAAATATATAAAGGGGGAGACATGACTAAAAGATGAAATGAAAGAAGTAGCTCTGACACTATCTGGGCTATGATCTTCAATACTACTGCTGAATGTGAGACTGAGATTTTGACTAGAATCCACTGCAAATTTTCTGGTGTGCTAGAGGTACCTGGGCCAGTTTGTTTTGACATTCACTTAGGACAAACTATTCTGTTTGTGAATAGGATATCCACTCCATCCACATTGCAGTGTGCTACCTTTGCATGCAAATAGACACATGAAACAAATTCACATCATCTAGCTTCATGCACCTACCCCTGAACCACCTTTTGAAAGCTACATTGTCAACAGAAAGATGAGGTTCCTTTGGGCACTGAATTACATATCAAGGTCATTGATATCTTTATTGCTCACTGACTTCACAGGACTTGCTCATTTCTTTGTGGTTAAACCCACAGGTCAGAACAGGAGTACAGATTATGTTCTCTGGCAACAAGAGGACAAGAACTATTGCTCTAAAAGGAGATGGTTCAGCTATACTGCATTTTATGTTTTTAAGTTCCTGATACATAAATATAGAACTCTGGATAAAAACCTTGACATTTTAAATCAGGAGGGATTTTACTAGTCATTTCAATAGAAACACATGCCTTTAAATCACCTTGTTTAAGAACACAGTTAAAAATCTGCAACGTTTTTACTGGGTTTTTAAAAGCAAGGAAAGGTATGACACAGAGACTAGTAATCAAACACTTAAAACAATGTTAAGCATTGCAGACCACAGTAGTAATATGTCGCAGTAAAACTGAATCTTTACAGCATGCCTAGATACATCCCTTGAGTCAACTTGAATTCGAAGTTAAAACACCTTCTATAGAGATTACAAAATACAAACAAGAAAGCAAGTATGGGAGGAGAAGAAAGAAGAGAGAGGTCTGCAGTAGCTGAAGGTGAAATGAAGCTGTTGCAAGTCCCATCCATTAAACTGCACTTGCCACTTTGTGAATAAGAGACTTGTCAAGAAGGAGGAACAACAACAGTGTAGTAAGCAAACTACCTTACTGGGCTAGAAAGGGCACACAGTTGGCTAAATTGAGCAGACTGTCTACTGATACACACTGATTCTCTTTCAAGACTTCAGCAGTGCCTGGCAAACATTACTGCTTCTTTTCCTTTAAAAGTCTTAATCTTTTAAAAAATTCATGCCAAATGATCTATACTTGCCATCTCTTGTTCCTGCATCAGATCTTCTTCCATTTCTACTCTGAATCTTTTTAGTAACATAACATCTAAAAATTATGAAAGGGTTGCTTTTGGTCCCTCAAAATCATGAACACAGAAAATCATCAATGAACACACATCAGATTTTACCTAATGGCAACACACATGCACAAGCAAAGCATTACTTGTGTGTCTGCATGTCTGTCTGCCTGGACAGACAGGCAGTACTAGATATACCCAGTGAGAATACTGGGTGAACAAATATTTATTGAGAGTTACTCAGCTGTGATACAGGAGGGGATTCATGGCATGGTGCATCTGGACTCTGCTCATTTTTTATGAGATAATTGTGCCATGGACTACCTCAAACACGGCATGACCAAAGGATTTGCCTTTTAAATTTAAAAACATGGAACGGACAGGAATTAAATTCGTCATGCCTCCGTGTAGCACACAAAGGAAGAAGAATATAAATAAACAGGCAACCAGAATGGTGCAATAAGAACAGGATTAATCCAAGTGTGATTAATTCAGTGTCAGATTAAAATTGATAGTACCAGCTGTATCAGGTCCATTCTGCCACATTATTCTCGCCTGTCATTTTTTTGTCTATCTTCTTCCCATCTCCTTGGTGGATAAACCTGCAGGAGAGTTAATTGTCACATACATGGATTTAATCATATTGTCCACAGTGTTTGGGGGCCTTGCCTTCAGCGATCCATGACTAATTGTTGTGGTAATTTTTCAATCATTAACAGCATCGCATATGCTGCAAACAAATCCCATGACACCCACTAAAACCCCAGCGGCAAGTGGTGCACACTCCTTCATCAAAGCCCCGTGCCCCGTCCCCCTCCCTTCTTCCCCATTACAGAGCCAACAATATGCTGTCCGTGGCCTTTGGGAGGCGAGGGAAGAGGCAGAGCTGGCTCTGCACCCGCAACTCGGACGCTTGATGTTATTGCTTTTAAGGAGGGAGCTCTGTGAAAGGGGTGGGGGGGAGAAGGAAATTAAAACTCCATCTGGGATGACTGACAGGGATCCTGTCCTCAGGGCGGCTTGTTCTCCATTCAGTCTCCATTGAGCTGGTGTGGTGCATGGAGTGCCCTCTCTCCGCCTTTCAGCCATATTAGCAATCTCCATGGCAACGGCCGGTCCTCATCTGCCGCAGCGGGCTGCAGCCCCGCTCCTGGCCGTGTCAGGCAGCCAAGGATGCACTGGTGGGACCAGGCCTGCCCTGGGGAATCCTCTGGCTGATGGAGGCATCTCTCTAATCACCTTGTCAACAAACCAGGTCCTATAAACCCATGCGCTTTTCCAGAATCCGATAATTACACGCGTTTAACGAGAAATTAAAAGGCGAGCCAAAAGCTTCTCTCTTGCTTCAAAGCCAAATAAAAAAACAACCAAACAAATTGCTGCACCAGCAGCCCTGCAGCAGCAGAAAGGATCGGTGCCACAGGGGTTTGGAGGGAGCCGGGAGGATTATGCAAAAGTGCCATTGCCCGTCTGAGCTGAATGAACTGCTGACCCCCAGCTCAGCTGGCAAAAAGCTTGCATGGGGAATGAGGAGGCCGGTGTACCCAGTCACCTTTCTGACTTCTTGTTCCTGGATTAATTTATTCATTGGCATGCAAGCCAGCCTGCGCTGACTGAGATGTGCAACACCCTTCAATGGTGTATGCCTGGATGCCTGGAAAAACAGCATTTGGCTTGCAATTTTGAATGGATGGATTGGACAATGTCATGTTCTCACCCTCCCTCACCACCCTGTTTCCTAACATGTTAACATATTAAGCTGTTTTATGCGCCTGCTTATAGAGGACGCATGTCAGCATTCTCAAAGAAGGCTTGAATGGGGGAAAGAAAAAAAAAACCAGAGGAGATTCTGCAGCATCTCTGCTTTGAAGAGACCACTTTTAAACAAGGTGGCATTTCAGCAATCATCCAGGTGGCTTTAGAAAACACTGATAAAACATTTAATTATCGAAAGCCTTGGTAGCAGCATTAGTGAGTATAAAACTGTTAATGTAGGCAAAGGAGAAAAAAAGAAGAGAAGTAAGAATGAAGAGCAAAACAAGGCAGGATTAAACAAAAGCAGGAGCCCTCCTGCTCCCTCAGAGTGGGGAGAGAGAGAATCCCCAGCTATGCAGAGGAGTAAACAACAGCATCTTAGACTTAGCTTCTGATTCAAGCCATAAGGAAGCAGAGGGAGGGAAAAATCCCGTCCTTCCCGCCTGTTTCTGGCAGTCACGGCACCAGCACTCTTACGCAACCGTTACATAAGTTGCGACAGGACCAGCGCCTCCACCTCTCCCTGCCCGGGCTCCCAGCAAGCCGGGCTCCCGCTGCCCCCCCACCACTGTGCAGGCAGGTCACGCTCTTCTCTGCTCGCCCCTGGGTTGCAGATGAGGTGTGATACACGTACACATAATGACCCCTTGCACTTTTATTATTTTTGACAGCTCTCACTGTCTATGAGTTGCTTTCTGTGAGACTGGGGGAACCCTTAGTGGTATGCAATTGAAATAATCTTTCTTGCATTTCCCCCCTTCCTTATCCCAGAGAATACTGTCCTCTCAAGGCCAAAAAAAAAAAAGGAGTGACAACACATAAGTAGTTTCTTACTTAATTTCTGCACGTAGCTATATTGCTGTTATTACGGTGCTGCACTGAGCCGGTGTTACCGACAGAAGAGCCACATGAAGTTTATGGAACAGCCTAGAGCCTTCCATAGATGACAAAAGATCCCAGCAATGGCAGATGGCATGTGAATCACTGTAAAGGCAATTAGCAGCTAGCAGCCGGATTTTGAAATGCTGGGGAGGACAGAGGGGGTTTTCTCTGCTCTGAGCAGTTCACACCAGAGGGGCTGGAAATAGGCATTAGTCTCACTTTGCCCCCACAGAGTCTTTGCAACCAGTGCTGCTGGCTTTAAGGCTGCTGTAGCACTAGGTACCTATAAGTACCCAGCGCAGAAAGATTTGCAGCAGCAATAAAAACGCTGGCTTTTTACCTTGATGGGCACAAGTCACAGCTGCTGAGTGCTGAGAGCGTTTTAAGCAGAGTGAAGAAAAAAAACACCTATGCAGCAAAGGACTGCAGCCACCAAGCCAAGTGCCATGAAAACATTACAGAGTGCTCTAAGCAGTGATTGAAAATGCATCAAAAACATCAAATGCTTCTAAGCAACAATGACAAATGGATTCTGGAATCGTTCAAGTTGGATACCTCTCAAAATGAGTTTGTATGGTAGACAACAGTCCTAAATTTTTATCAGAGAGCTAAAGCAGAACTCTTCAGCATGAGCCTTGTCAGCATATATCTTTATCTTCAACTCAGTAAAGAGAATAATATAAAAATGTACTTATAAAATAATGCCCAGCAAAGGTCTTATTTGTGTGGCTGCGGTGCAGACCTTGGATAACACCATTGCAGTGACATTATTCTGGGCAGTCTGACTGACAGCACTGTGACCAGTAACACTCAGAAGGCTACTACCTTAGTTAGGAAACCCAAGGTGACAACTTACATCAGTTTTTCCTACACTTGCTAGTTTGTTTGCTCATTACTTGCCAGGACAGTACTAGTTTTTGTGAGCTCTGCAGCAGGGATTCTTTTGTATTTTTTATTTGCTCAGTTATATGCTCAAGAACAGTAATCCCTTTTTGGGAGGGGATGGGTTGCAATTAAAAGCATAAACAAAACCCCACAGCTGCATAGCACAGGTGCTCTGCCTCTGGAAGCACAGCATTTACTAACCATTTTTGTTGGAGGAGAAGCTCTATCAGCTATCACCAATACTTGGACTAAGCAAGGCTGTCCACTTAAGAAGGGCAGCATACCAGTTTGTATTTTTCCATCACAAACTGAGCATGCTGGTAGGTATTCAGCAGAGGTCGGATGGTGCCACCTTCCAAAGAGACAAGATGCTGTCAGTAACCCTCTCATCAGCGTCTTGCTTCTGTATCAGATAGCTCTAACTCTGATCTGCTTGGTTTTGCATTTCCCAGGAGTCAGAGGCCGTGCCTCTCTCAGGAGTCTGTACTCCCAGCATTGTGCCAGCCCTACTACAAACCATTCAGCATCTGCTTACAAGCCACTTCTGGCAATCATGCCATGGGTTGCTTACTCCTCACTCAAACCGAAGGCTGGGCAACCCTAGTTCTACCAACTACTGCATTTACTGACTCCCAGGCTGCTCTGCACTTGGTGACTTCCATCAGTACATATGACAGCATTTTGCAACTACTAATCAAGCCTGAAACAACAGTGAAAAGTCAATAGGTATTATCTCCTTTTTGTACACAAATAAATTGAAGAAGACTGTGAATGCAGAGATGTGAAGTCCAAGCAAATCCTAATATAGACATCAGTCCTTCCATGCAGTTAACTATGCAACTTTTGTGCAGAAAGCAAACACCAATTGAAATAAAACAATTTTTAGCAGTAAGCATATGCCTGCACTCCAATCAGTCTCAATGCAGAAATACTGCTACATACTGTATGTGCATGATTACTAATTGCCTGGACAGAGACAACTGACATATTACTATATGAAACTGAATACCATTCTGCAGATAGAACCAAGACTGGAAACATACTTAGAAAAAATCCAAATGTTTGAGAACTGTTTCGAAAAGCTAGAGATTTTATCATATACAGGAATCTTCTACAGTAGGATTAGTCCTAAGGATCTGACTGCTTTGGGATTTTGCCAGCTACAGACACCAGAAGCTGCAATTATGCAATAACAGGGCTACAGGTGATGTTTCAGCAGCTAAAACTAAGGTAAGTCAGTGACCACCTTGACAAACAAGGACTGATACTGCATGTGTATTTTAATCTTGCCTAAGTTTGACACCATCTAATCATATTAACTATAACGTAGCATGTGGAATTTGAGTACCACTGAATTGCAGAGAAATTGTTCGTGTGCAATTTTGGAGGGTTTTCCAGACCTTTTCTAATGCATCAGTTCGAGTGCACCAAGGCAATCACATGTTACAGGAAAGGAAAACAACCCTTGGAAAAATAAAATTTGAGGCTATTATAAAAAGTCTTGTGAATCTCAGGGAGTTCTCAAGTAACATCGGAACATAATTTACTCAATGTTGGTTTTGCTTTCTCCAGCTCAGAGCTTCTCAGGTAAAAAGAAAAAAAAATAATTAAAAAAAATCCCAGCACGAGCAAACTTTCTAAGCCAGAGATAAGCTTTAAAAGTTCAGGAAAGGATGCTGTAATGAAAAAGCACATGAAAAGAAACACGTGAAGCAAAGTGTTGCCTTCCAAGTAAAGGTAATGAGGTAGCAGTAATGCTCCCCTTAGACAGGACAACCAACCAAGGAGGGCCAGTCTCTCTCCTGAGCGGATAGCAAGGTGACAGGGGGACAAGTCACTACATTGAGTTGTATCATAGCTTCCCCTTCTGTAAAACATATCTAATAGTATAGCTTTTATAAAAGCCATTAAGGCATGCTGCTGAAAAGTGCTACCTAGCAGAACTGTTTTTACCACCTAACAGAGGGCAACTAAGCAGAACGACAAATAGTGTCCATGTTTCTTTCACTGACGAGCTAGAAGTAGTGTCTCTCTTAGTTCTATTTTCTCCACATGCCTCAAAAAGCAAGCAGAAAACCAACAAAACAACCAACCACCACCAGAAAAACCAATGCGTTCATCAGAGGTTTCAGATAGATGCACTTCAGCAGCTGAAGACGACACAGTGCTAGCACATCTATACATTAATACTTTCTCAAAGCTATGACACCTACAACAAGTAATCCAAGTCTGGATTGATGTCAAAGCATCACATCTTAAGGGTATCTGCATGATTGCCAACAGTGAGTGAGGACTTTTTCAGTAGGGTAGGACTACACCACAGGAAGCTTGAAGCCTAGTAAGGCTAAGAAATAGTGTAAGAGGAATGCAAAGTCTTGGGAAAACATAACCCTTTCAAGCCATCAGATGTTACAGCTTACCTAGAGGTTTTTCAGTTGACATGTCCTTAAAAGAACAAAATCAATACCCCCTCTAAATTCATATAGGAAAAAAAACAACTACAAATATAAAAAGACAGTGTGATTTCTCAGAACTTTTCTCTGTTCCAGTTACAGCTGCTACTGTGTCTTAATTTCAGCTGTCCAGAAACTGTTACTCCACTATTTTTATTCCCCATTTTCACCAGTGCTCAACTTCTCATCCTTATCCCTAATACAGAATTTTACTTCAATCCTACCTTTATCATAGAATGCATTGGGTTGGAAGGGATTTTATAAGTTCATCCAGTCCAAGCCCCTGCAGTAAGCAGGGACATCTTTAATTAGATCAGGTTGCTCAGAGCCCCATCAAGCCTGACCTTGAATGTCTCCATCGATGGGGCCTGCACTACCCCACTGGGCAACCTGTCCCAGTGTCTTACCACCCTCATAGTGAAGAATTTCTTCTTAATGTCTAATCTAAATTTACCCTGCTCTAGTTTAAAATCATTGCCCCTTGTCCTATTACTACACACCCTTGTAAACGGTCCCTCTAGCTTTCTTGTAAGTCCCCTTCTGGTACGGAAAGGCTGCTATAAGGTCTCCCTGCAGCCTTCTCTTCTCCAGGCTGAAGAACTCCAACTCTCTCAGCCTGTCTTGGTAGGAGAGGTGCTCCAGCCCTCGGATCATTTTTGTGGCTCTCCTCTGGACCTACTCCAGCACTTCCATGTTTTTCTTGTGTTGAGGGCTCCAGAACTGGACGCAGTACTTCAGGTGAGGTCTCACCAGAGGACAGTAGAGGGGCAGAATCACCTCCCTCGATCTGCTGGCCACGCTTCTTTTGATGCGGCCCAGGATGTGATCTGCCTTCTGGGCTGTGCGCACACACTGTTGGCTCATGTCCATTTTTTTGTCCACCAGTACCACCAATTCCTTTTCCTTCGCTCTCTATGACATCATCCCCCTGCCGGTACTGATAACGAGGATTACCCCTACCCAGGTGCAGGACCTTGCCCTTGGTCTTGTTGAACCTCAGGAGGTTCACATGGGCCTACCTCTCCAGCTTGTCCAGGTCCTTCTAGATGACATCCTGTCCCTCTGGCACGTCAACTGCACCAGTCAGCTTGGTGTTACCTGCAAACTTTCTGAGGGTGCCTTTGATCCCACTATCTATATCATTGATGAAGATATTAAACAGCACTGTTCCCTGTACAGACCCCTGAGGGACATCAGTTGTCACCCATCTCCATCTGGACATGGAGCCATTGACCACTACCCTCTGGCTGTGACTAACCATCCAATTCCTCATCCACTAAACAGTCCACCCATCAAATCCATATCTTTTCAACTTAGAGAGAAGGATGTTGTGGGGTACTCTGTCAAAGGCCTTGCAGAAGTCCAGATAGATGACATCCATTGTTCTTCCCTGCTTCGTCAGTAGGCTCCCCTTGTTCGGGTGGCCCGTAGTAGACACCAACTACAAGGTTCCCCTTGTTGCCTCCATCTCTAATTCCTACCCATAAGCTTTCAACTTGCTCTTGGCTGTTCTTTAGGGACATCTCTTCACACTCTATCCATTTCTTAACATAGAGGGCAACACCTCCCCCTCTCCTTCCTTGCCTGTTCCTCCTGAACAATTTGTAGCCATTGATAGCCACACTCCATGCTTTTCTGCTCTCCCAGAGGAAGACTTCAGCTTCCATTTCACACCTCTGCAGAAATGGCAAGTGAGTCCATACACCAGATTATCCAAACAAAAACTGTCATTCTCTAAGAACAGGCTGGGATTTGAGCAAGAAAATTAAAGTCAATGGACCAGGTCACAGGCCCTCAACAGAGACTTTCAATCATGTGTCAAACACCTTTCCTGTTCAAGGGATGTGTCCAGAACCAGGAGTAAAGCAACGCCTAGGACAAATCCTAGCCCTCCAAATTCAGTGTCTTGCACAAGACTTCCACAGGTAGTAGAGAACAGACCTGATGAGCTAATGTGTATCTTCCTTGCTGTCACACTTCCTTGACACAGTTTCCTCAGCTGTGGTTTGAAAAATCATCTTGGGGCTGTCCTTCAGCTGCCAGCATACTTGCTGCAATTACTCCCTTCTGCTACGAAGCCTTTAGGGTGTCTCCAGGGAGCCCGTGAAGGCCCTGCCAGCTCTGTATTGCACAAACGTGTGGAACGCATCAAAGAAATTACAGATTCAGTGCCCCTTAGTTCACCTTCCTTAGACTCCACCTGTGAATTGTACAGTCACAGAGCTTTTCCCTAACTTAAGGTGTATGCATTTTTTTTCAGTCCCCATGAGAAGAAAGATAATGAAAGGGAGATGGGAGTAAAGCAGCAAAAAGGTCACTGTAGGGGGAACTCTAGCTTTTCAAATTTGAGTCTTTCAAGGAAAGAGTTGCTGATTTTCTCTTCCCGCAGAGTATCACAAGGCAGCAAGAAGGTCATTGTAAGGGAACACCGGCTTTTTCAAAGTCGAGCCTTTCAAGGAAAGAATTAATGATTTTCTCTTACTGCTGAGTATCACACCTGCAGGTACAGTAGAAAGCACAGAAGACAAGAGACTGGCTGTTGAAAATAAGTGAAGTAAAGGATCTGCATTTTGGGGGATGATTGTGACTGTGTTTCCACCTCTACGAATGATTATGTTAATTTAGTCCATGAAAACAACACTAACCTGATCTCATGCTCGGGGCATGCCTGTTGCAAGTGGCTGCTCTTTCTTCCTCGCCCCTAAAAACTTTTAAACTCAATGGTCAATTTAATGAAGAACACTGGAAGGGGGGAGGTGGCTGATGGCTGTTTAAAAAGTTTAATCTAATTATGGACTGATGAAGAAGAGGCAAGAATGTGAGACCATTCTGTGTCCAACATCAGAGAGCCCACAGAGGTCTATCGGAAATGACTGGTTGCACTACTCCTACAACTCCTAAACCATTTAGGATGAGCCAAGTTTCCATCTGTCTCATCTTCTAATTGCACTTGTTTTTAAATACCATTTTCTTAAAAGTACCCACTACAAAACTCGAGGGCAACACCAGTGCTTATGAATGGTCTGCACGTCACAATAAAAAAAATAAAAATCACTTACCACTCATGTGTATGGGCCATTTGATGATCTTTCATACTCCTCTACTCTCCCCCTCCCCTGTTTTTAAGATTTGGTGCTTCTGTGACAGCCTGAGAGATGACAAATACCGATGGGGCACCATAAAAATAATTTTATTTGCTTTTCACTGAATTACAGTTATATAATATTGAGTGCTTCTTTCCCTCCATTTCAGGATGTACAGGTTTGTTTCTGTTGAGATTACTTTGTATTGATTAACAGTAGAGAAGCAGAAAGAGCACAAATTACGCTTTTTCAAGCTAGAAGCAACTCTGCTCAGCATCACACGCTGCCAAAACAAAGCACCAGCTTGTTCCTTGTCCCACTAGGAGAGCAGCTCATAGGGTCACATTTAAAGAAACCCAGATACTCAGCAGAGCATTACTCTCATCTGCTGGGTACTATAATAAAACAAAAAAAATCCCTGCATACATGGCATAGAACAATTTAGGAAATCTACAGAGGATGCTACAACATTTGTCTACTGTTTGCTTACAGCTCCTCCCATCAGCCAAATGCAGAACATGGCAAATGCTCATGCGCAGTCTGCTCCACTTCACTATTGATGTGCGAGAGCTGATAGCAACATAGGAAAATAACTCTTTTAAAACTACTGTACAATTAAGTGCTTCTTCAGATGGCTTAAGTGAACTCCAGCTTCCTGTTCTGGAGTGGCTCTAGTAAATGCCCGCTTTCTTTGTTCCTATTGCTCATGTGTCTATGATGTGCAAGAGCTGCAATCCATTTAAGTTATTAAACCCCCTCTGACCATGACCAGAACCTCAGATGGCAAGGAACCATACAAATAAATAAATAACCACAAGAGGGCAGACACAGGACAAACTACCCCTCATGAGCAGAGAACCCAACAGAAAATAGTCTCTCCATTGCAAGGTGACCTGCCAGTTCTACTAAATAGAGAAAAATAGCGGCAGCAAGTGCCAGCAGAGGTAGAGTACAGTTTTCCTTTCTAAGATCACCAGCTTTTATTCAGTAAGAATAGAAAGCAATTTAGCACTTGTAAAAGTGAGTAATTCTGCCCATCTTGATTGTGATACAAAGGGTTCTAATACAGTAGCACAGATATCTTGGCAATTATAGTTTCTGCTGTGAGCCATGCAGTAGTACTGTATAAAGAACATATTTCAATGAGATGAAAAAAGAAGCCCAACTCAGGAGTTTACCTTTGACTCTCACTTTTGAAACATGCTAAGCAAGTCTAAACTAATATGAGAAAAGGATTCCTCTTGTTGTACTTCTTCTTTTGGAATAATTCATTAGCTAAACACTTTTCAACCCATACAGTCAAAGATTAGGTCCTCGTTGGAGTCTCTTGCCTTATTTAAATGGATCCTGCTAACTTCTATTATAATCCCCACTGCTATTTTGTGTCAAATACTGTTCTAAAAGAAGACTCAGTAAATCCATTTTAATTATTTAGAAAACAAACAACCAAACAACAACAACAAAAACCAGAAAAAGCTCTGAATTACAATGTCAGTGACAATCTCTGTCATTAGCATAAAGAAGATTGGTACTTTTCAATGAGTAACTCAAACTTCAGGGCTGGAAGAAACATTCTTCTGTTACTTTTTCCTGTCTTCTCACAATTTTAATATGAAGAGGAAATAAAAGTTACTGCTCATTCCAGGGTGAGGAGCTGAAGAGCTCTAAAACTGTAGCCACCAGCTTATGGACTCTTTATTGGGATTTTGTTTTTCTTGATAAAGCTAAGATTTTGACTCGGAGGATACAGAACTTGCCAAGATTTTCAAATATCCAGCTAAAGTTTTTAAATAATCCAAATGCCCTCAAAAGCAAGAAAGCAAACAAGCCTTTTACCCCTCCACTCTCCATTTGGCCAAAAAGAAAACAGGTAAGAGATGACTTCCACAGTTACCTCTTAAATCCCACTTGCTGTTACATACAAAACTTTCCTGGGACTCTGCCAGAATATTTAGGATCATTACTGATGCTCACTGCATACTCATCAGACTACATAATTTATGACATCCGTTCTGTTCAGGAAAAAGGAGACATTGCTATAATATCTATTAGTAGTCTGCCACTGTTATTTACATGGGGGAAAAGTGTTAATAAAGGCTGGCATTTTTCCCTGGTTCATTTCAGGTGCAGCAGCAGATCCTGCTCAAAACTGGCTGGTACGCTGCCTGGAACAGGCTGTCTCTTCTCCATAGCTGTGCTGCCAATGCCTTCTAGCAGCATGGAGGTGCAAAACCTGTTCTAGACTTTTTCCTGCCTTCTGGAAACATGATTTTCCTTCACAGCATAATCACCTCTTTCTGAACACCTTTTTATTTACGTGTTGTAGGTTTTATACCCTCTACTGCTTGTAGACACTGTTTACAAATGCTGGACAGGGAAGCAAACCTGGGCATCTGAAGATGAAGCCCAAGCAAAACTGGAAGCTAAGTTATTCTTAGCAATACAAGCCAAAACAGCACTAGTGGAGCTGACTTCTATACTTTTACAAAGCTAGAGTTTATAACAACATGAAAGGTTACTCTGTTGGCAGGCTGTAACGACAGAGAAGCAGTGGACAAACTCCAGCTCTTGAGCAGTTCTGTGTTTGCTTACATGCAATTCAAACAAAGGTCCCCAGTCAAGGCTCGCCCATGTGGTCAGCAGTGGATCAATATGCGCTGGCACACAGACAGCTGGGCAAGCCGGTCTTCTGCGCCTCCGGCTGAAATGCGCCATGAGGGGCTGGTGCCACTGGCTCAGCCTGGATGGCTGCCACAGTCGGGTCATCATCACTGGAAAGCTGCTGCTCTCCCTCAGCTATGTGACACGCTCAGTTTCCCTTCCCTACTCGTTCTGCTCTAAAGACGTCTGTCTCACAGCTCAGCTGGAGACTGATAAATGGTAGAGAGCTGGGAAGGCTGATCACCCATATACTACCACTGGTTTGTTACTGTCTTAATGCAACAGCAGAGCAGAGAGGCGGAGGCACGTGTGTTCAGCCTCCAGCAGTTACGCAGGAGACCTGCGTTCACCCATTCCTCTCGCCAACTAGAGACCTGAAAGACAAGAAACGATGCATGATAGAAACACCCTAACCAAAACCTTCCCCTCCAGAAATCAGAAATCAATTTTGTATTTGTGATCTAGTGAAAAGAAATACTTCCCAAAATGCTTGATTTAATCTCACAGCTGAACTGAAATTATCTCAACTAAGCTTTGTGTAGCAGAGTCAGTAACAGTTAGAGACATGAGCGTAAAATCGCTTCTCCACCCTCAGCTGGGTAGACCTGACAAATGTCCTGGGAACAGCAAAAATGAATATTGCAATGTAACAAAAAAACCTGCAGGGTATCCTAGGCTGATGAGGAATTATATTAGGCTCATTGGACCAACTCCTGGCTGATTAAAAATATTCAGTATTCATCACATAACAGTGTAGTAATTCAATAGTATTATTTAGCTGTATTTTCATTTGCATAAATAAAGCCAAGGGAAACACCTTCTCTGTGCAATAAATTGTTGCTCTTCAAGGTTTTTGAGAGTAGTACTTTCTTTTACTCGGATGCTGCTTAATAAAGTACATCCATCATTATTTAGCCTTCTCTTGTGTGTGGTGCTCTAGTCCTCCTGCTGGATCCCAAGGAGACAAATCATAGTGAATTACTAAACCTTTAATTTACTCTTGATTAAAAAAACCTAAGGGGAAAGAAAGGCAATAGATACACATGGGCAAACTGCTTCAAAGGCAATAGAAACTTCGGAAAATGCAACTGCGCATTCTCCCACCACTTCTTGTTTAGATTCCAAATGGACTAAAATAAGCCTGACTTATGCTAGGGAGAAGCTTTCGTAGAGCCACTCTTGATGGTCTCAAGGTTAGTGTTAGACTGAGTTAACCCTTTTTCACAGACATTTTTGGGCAGGAGAAAATGAAGCATGAAGACAAAGTAGTTTCCTAAATTGTGACAATAAGAAACATAAATTCCAACTAAAAACGTAGTCCTGCACCATGAAAGGGAAATTATCCTCTAAACCCATTAACAGTAGTATTCTAACACTCAGCTGGCAAAATCATATGGAGCCACAAACTCAAATGGCCATCCAAGTTCTATAATAACTACTTACTTCAAGATTAATTCCTATACTTACTCTCCCACAAAATACCCCTGTAAATAAATAACACATTTCCCAGAAATAGGTGTAATAGAATTGTCATCAAATCAAATACTGTGTTTGTTCATTCCACACAAACACATACAGATTGGGAGTAAGCTTTTATTAATTCTTCAGAGGAATACAAACTCCAACATACATAATGAATCTGTCAAAGGTAATAAAATCAGAGAAAGCAACATTTCAAAAATTTTATGGGTTCCTTCTGGATGAAAAACTTGATGAAAAAACAGTTTTAGAAAGAGAGCTGTAAATTAAGTAGGAGACAACAGGCAAATTGTCTTGACAAGGAAAAAGGAAGGGTGGAGGAAACGTATAACTTTATAACACAGCACACAAATCAGACCTGGTGGTGTAGCCATAGGTAACAGAACAAGAGAAACAAATAACAAATAAAACAATGCATCCTTTGACTGACTGGAGCATGACCTCTGTGCAACTCACTGTATTTTAGTTTACTTATCAAAGCAAAACCAAGACTTACTTCCCATCAGTTCAAAAGAAACCAAAACAAAGTCAAACCCAAAAGGCAACCTTCATCCAAAAGCAGGAAATAAACTCTCTGTAATTTCTTCTTCAACTGGGATGAAAGGATAGAAGCAATAGCTTTTCTATATAAGAGATGTCCTAATTTAAAAATATATGCTTTATAGAAACTTGAACCTGCAAAGTCCTAAGAGTCCAGATATAATCCTGCAAAAATTTAAAACCACAAGCTACTGCCCAGCTCACATGTAAATATGTAGCAGTGCTGTATCTATTCCCTTCACTGGTCTGTGATCCCCAGCAAATCATCACTTATGTTTGTGGTCGTGAGGGATGCTGGCACTAACTGTTAGACTGAAGATGCTGAGAAAGCAGCTGACATTTCTGCTGTTGCTGGCTATGGACAATTCCTTTTCAGCCAAGAAATGTGGTAGTCAACTAAGGATGGCTAACTACCTCCCTGTACATTCCTCAATTTACATGCCTGGGCCTTTATATGAACTATTCAAAGGCTAAAAGTCAAGCACATGCTTAAGTTGGTGACATGGATGGTGGAATCAAGTGCACCCTCAGCAAGTTTGCTGGTGACACCAAGCTGTGTTGTGTGCTTGACACACTGGAGGGAAAGGATGCCATCCAGAGGGACCCTGGCAGGCTTGAGAGATGGGCCATGCAAACCATATGAACTTCAACAAGGTCAAATGCAAGGTCCTGCACCTGGGTTGGGGCAATCCCGATCACAAATACAGGCTGAGTGGAGAATAGATTGAGAGCAGCCCAAAGGGAAGGGACTTTGGAGTATTGGCTGATGAAAAGCTCAAAATGAGCCAGCAACGTGCACCTGCAGCCCAAAAGGCCAACCGTATCCTGTGCTGCATCAAAAGTGTGGCCAGCAGGCTGAGGGAGGTGATTCTCTCCTTTTACTCTGCTCTTGTGACACCCCACCCGGAGTACTGCATCCAGTTCTGGAGTCTCCAACTGCAGAAGGACATGGAGCTGTTGAAGCAAGTCCAGAGGAGGGCCATGAAGATGATCAAAGGGCTGGAGCACCTCTCCTACAAAGACAGGCTGAGAGAGTTGGGGCGCTTCAGCCTGGAGAAGAGAAGGCTCTGCGGAGACCTTATAGCAGCCTTCCAGTACCTTAAAAGGACCTAAAAGAAAGCTGGGGAGGGACTTTTTACAAGGGCAGGTAGTGACAGGACAAGGGGCAATGGCTTTAAACTGGAAGGGGGCAGATTTAGACTAGTAAATAATTTCTTCCTAATCTCTAGGAGGCTGGTGAGACACTGGCACAGGTTGCCCAGGGAAGTTGTGGATAATCCCCCCCTCGGAGGGGTCAAGGCCCTCCCTGGAAGTATTCAAGGCCAGGTTGGATGGGGCCTTGAGTAGCCTGGTCCAGTGGGAGGTGTCCCCGCCCATGGCAGGGGGGTTGGGACTAAAATGGTCTCTAAGGTCCCTTCCAACCCAAACCATTCTATGATTCTATGAGCTGTTTTGCTGGTAGCCACCCAGGTGATTACAATCCAAGCTTCTCTCCATCTACGGACAGGCTGGATTACCACAGGTTTTTAGGGAAAGTCAGATCCTCTGCCCTATTACATATTTTCTTTTAAACTGGTCTGCACTGTCTTAGGTACACACTTATCAGGATGTGCCATGTACACTGTGGATATTTGTATGAAATGCTGCAGAATGCAGAAAAAAATTGCATTACCCCTTTCTCCAAAAGTCCACAACTACACACCAGTTCCATGTTTGATGGGCTGAAGCAAAATTTCAGTGGCTGCCAGCTCAGCAGTGTGTCTCTCAAATTAGCCAGCTGTGACAATCAGTTTTTCTGTTTACACTGGAAAGGGTGTGTGTGTGTATGGGTAGAAAATCACACATACAAAATCAAAATAGGCCAAATTTTTCTTACTGTATGTATTTGGTCACTTATTTGTCTCACTCTGTGTTATTTTTATACCTATGCACACATATATATGTATTTGTATGTATATGGAAATATAAATCACTAGGATAAATTGAGACAAAGGTTACCCAGGAGCTGAGATATAAATCTTGGATTTAACTCCAGTTTCTGCCACAGGCAACTTCCAAGACCCTTGGGAAGTCACTCAAACTCTGATCTTTCCTAGTTTCCCATTAATTTAATTTAAACTGAGATGCTGTCTCTTTGTAGGATATTCACTTTAGCTTCAGGTAACTTCCTAAATTAAGAGACCAGGCTCCCCCTGCAGCCAGCCATAGAACGAGGCTGCCCAGCAGGCTGATCCAGAAAACAAGCTCCATACATTCAAAACACACTGGAAGATCTGCTTTTATTACTGATTATATAAGGCAAGCTAACTTTAACTAAGACAGCTGAAGTCTTTGTCTGCAGTGTGCCTGTGCGTCAGCCTCCTGTGCACTTTAGATCCAGGCCATAAAAGAGGAATGACAACGCTTCACCGCTATCTCGTAATGGTCTCTGGAGCATAAGCACAGGAAAGGCTAGGAGACGTCAAGGTACTGTGGTGATGCGGTCACACAGGAGACAGACAGTGACTTACAAAGAACAGATGTTAACCCCTGGGAGGTTTGTGATGGGGAGCTGTGAAGCTTATGCAGCAGACTTGGATCACTCTGGGTGTACTGTGTAGGAGGAACCAGCCCATCCAACAGTTTTATCTCATGTTCTTGGCAGGCCCCAGGTGCATAAGACACCAATACCTCTGTAACTTTTATTTCACCTTGAAGAGTTGTATTTTAAATGCATTATATTTACCCTTATACGCTATATCCATATAGACACATACAGCGTTAACTATTTCAAGGTCCCCACAGAGAGCTGTTAGCATAGACAGAACATGGGTCTGCATACTATTTAAGCCACATGCACCATCTGCTCCAATGTTTTAATGTAATTTACCGGGCAAGAGCTGAGCAGGAAAAAGACTGCTAGATGAAAGATATTAAATTTCCCCTTCCCCAAAACACCCCCTGCTGCTTGATATATGAACCTAGCTCACCCATAACTAAAATCTGATTTAAGAACATATTCATAAATTAAAAAAGAAAAATACCACCAACACGACAAAATAGTCCTGTGTCTGCAAGGTAACACTGGCATAATTTTTCTGTTAACTACTAATCTGCTGCCTATGGAAAACTGTCCAAACTGATAGAGCTTTTGCCAAATACAAAACAAAAAGGAGCAGACAGGTTAAGAACTTAAAATTGTTCCTTCCTCTCAGACAGCAATTTTGATGATCTTCAACAAATGAGTAAAGAAAGATTTACTTACTGCAGCATTGAAGCCAAACAAGTTCTACATGTTAAGACTTGTATTTGGCTGAAGGTGGCAGCCCTGGGCCAAGTACTATTTAAGTTTTGGAAATAAGTCCTGCAACTGATCTGTAAAAGGGCTTCCAAATGTGAAAGACTTACATTTCAAGAATCAGGTTTCACTAAGGAGTACACTCATGACAAATAAGCTTCTATCTTTTAAAATAAAAGCACTGATTTGCAGAAGTTATGACAAGCTCCTGTGATCACGTTCAACAGTATTCATGAAGATGTTAAGACAAGGTTAGCAACTTTTTCTTCATTAGAAGTACACACAAAATTAACAAGAAATACAGTACTAGGGAAACTACATTTGCTATAAACTCAGGATGTCACATACAATTGGAAGACCAAGACTGGCAACTTTTAAAACTATAATTGTATGTAAACTGTTGACAAAAAGTTCCTTCCATAGCTTTAGAATCATAGGGTAGTTTGGGTTGAAAGGGACCTTTGAGAGACCTCAATACAGTGAGCAGGGACATCCCGAACTAGATCAGGTTGCTCAGAGCCTCGTCCAACCTGACCTTGAATGTCTCCAGGGATGGGGCATCTATGACTTCCCTGGGCAGCCTGTTCCAGTGTTCCATCCACTCTCATTGTAAAAAAGTTTCTTCCTTTTATCTTCTCCAGGCTGAACGACCCCAAACTGGGCTTCAGCCTTACTGATAGCGCAGTGCCTGTTCATTTCTTTGCTAACTTCATGACAATCTCCTACTATTCCAAAAAAAGCTGACATTTCCTCTTCCAAACCCCTACACCATTCCTTACTACATTCAAGCTTACAAGGAAAAATAAAAATAAATAAATAAGTAAAATGGGTTTCCTAAGACTGTAAATATCAATGTTGCTTTCTGATACGGAAGGTAAAAAAACCTACATGCAGCAGAAAAGTCTTAATGACTCCTCTTATTGGAGTAATTATATTGGAGGCATTACATGAATGCCTTCATTATATTGGAGGCATTATATGAATGCCTTCATGACTCAATCTTAAGAAACAAGACCACAACCTGAGCTCCCACCCAGCTGAACGACTGGCTGTGTGCCAGGATGTTTCAAACCACCAGCCAGTGATCAAAAGCAATCATCTCTGGTAGTCATCTTACCAAAACCTCTCATCTTTCAACTCAAGGCTCATTAAAGGTCAACAGAGCAAAACGAATTTGGAGAATTATCAGAAGAGGAAAGTCTTTATGTCAGTGTACAGAATCACCACATGCCCACAGCTTGAACGTTATGCACTGACCTTCCACAGCAGAAACCTGGAGAAGATGCAGGCAGGATTGATCATGAGCCACTGTCTGACCAGGACCCTTTGGCCTGGAAAGAAGTCAGTGACGAGAGTTACAGCTGAGATCTAAACAAATCCTGAATGGCTTAAACAAGGAAAAAGAAAGTTACTCACCATCTTTTCTCATATGAGAGAGGAGTTCTAACTGTAATACTAAATTGTTGGTCAAAACAAAAAGGAAGTGATTCCTCATGCCAGTTAAGTTATGCAATTTCTTGCTACAAGACATTGCAGATAGCAAAGCTCCACAGGGACTAAAAAACACTTCAACAAATGAATGGAAGAAAATTCCACAATGACCACTGAAAACAAACGTACCATTTTCAGCTCAGGAAATGGATGGCTGCAGGAGCGTGTCAGGGAAGAATCAGCATAACCATGCCTGTTCTGCTCATCTTTAGGCACTTGCTTGGCATGCCGTCATGATACAGCAATAGAGGGATGTCCCAGACTTTGGTTTGATCTGGTGTGCCATCCTTACCTTATTTTCTTGCGTACATCAGGACTTCGAAAACATCATGAGAAGTCTTACCAAAACAATATGGAATTCTCTTTTATATTTTTTTTGTTTTGTCTGCAGAGTTTAGGGGTATTTTGGGAGGGTGTGTGTGTGTTTGTTTGCAGTTTGTTTTGTTTTGTTTTTAAATGATTGGGGTTTATAGTGTCTTGGCTTGGGGTAAACCTTAGTACAATTTTTTTTGCTTCTGTCCTCAGTTAACACACTCCGTAACATTGAGCACTGAGAACACTGACAGTGATTTCAATCAGCAAAGGATCACACCCTAACTGCTTCCAATTTCACGGGTACTAAGAAACACTATGTGATCACAGTCTCTGAGTAAGCAACATCCTGTATTCAAAGGTTTGAATCATATAACTCCACACAGACCTGGCAACTTTGGCACCTACCAATGAGCACCAGCTTTGCAAATCCAGGATAACAAACTCCTGAGGTACAGAAAGAAATACCTGATGTGCTGTTAATTGGTATCAGTTCTACTGAACCATAACATTTCCTTGTATCGTCATCATGGACCTAAAACTGAGAGTACTTGCTACTATACTGTAACATTTCTGTATTTTTCCCAGTATTAATCAGAATAAAGATAACTTTTCTTTGTATCAAAATTCATGCATTCCTATTAAAGTTATGTATTCAAGTAAAATTTAAGATGAAGAACAAAGCACACATAAAAATGGTAAGTTAAACAGGACAATGAGTTGGATTTTATATTTCCTATTGCACATTGATTATAACAGTGATCTTCCATGTTCACATTATACCAAGTAATTGCTCCAGTTTACCATCATCAGCTTTAGGGGAACATGTAACATAATACACACACAATTCTTACAACATTGCAGTTGTGCACATTTTTCCAACAATTATATAAAAACACTGTCATAGAGTATACGTTTTTCTTATAAAAGCAGCACTATCACTGTAAGAAAAGAGTAAATAACACTATATTCTCAATTTTCTTAGTATTATGAGACTTTCCTGAATGCAAACAGCTCTTAAAAAAATACTCGATACCTGGATTTGCTTTAATGAAAACAGTACTTACAGCCTTTATCAAATTTATTTGCTCATCCACACACCAAGATAACAGAAATCTTGCTTGCTGTTAAGACAGAAAATCTGAGCGGTT
>NW_010175309.1:24934-34587 GCF_000695765.1 Mesitornis unicolor
AGTGACTAAGAACAAGACTGGCTGTCCTTCCCTGGGAAATCAAGGAGTTGATGAAAAGTACTATCAATACCTTTGAACATATTTGACAATTTTTCCCTATAACCAATTTCTATGTACATGTACTAAGTATCAATATCACATTCTATTTCAAAGTGGTTGAAACCAAAGAAAGGCTCCTTCCAAAACATAAGAAGGCATTAGGAAAATTCAATAGGATATTGCCTTTCAGAAAATAATAACTTAGCAAATTTAATGCTGATTGCATAGGGCATTAAAGCTTCAAAAGAATTCTTCACTCAACACTAAAAAAGTCTTAATATGATCTGTCAATAACATCAAAATTTGCTGCACGAGGAGGTTAACCCTCAAGGAACCACAGTGAAGTTATTTTGGGCAGGGAGTCACCATTATAAAACCTGCTAGTTTAATAGAAATCACTTGCAACATGGACCTTGTTTTTTCATCCATCCATGAGGCTTCTTCAGTTCTTCTGCCTTTTTGTTGTGTTTCATAGATATTCATATAGGTTTGGGTTTTTTTCAGGAAAAGGAAAAAAAAAAGGAAAAAAGGCAAAAAAAATAAAAAGGAAAAGAAAAGAAAAATTATCTCGACTGTTTCAATTATAGCCACCATAGATAACCAGGCACATCCAACTTCTGCTTTGAGCGGCTGTTTCCAAGTGTCTCACAAACCAGTCTTTTGTATTCAATCAATAACACACAAAAGAAAAGGACTTGAGGATTTTGAAAGTAAAAGCTCTCTTCCTTTCCCTTAGGAAAACATTGCCAGCAAACACTGCATTTCAGAAATACGTATTTTAATAGTCAATATCAAGCAAACAATACCCACACAACAAATCTCAAACTGCAAGACAGTAGCATTATAGACTATATTAAAGAAAAAAATACAATTCCTGCAAACTCATCAGTTTCTTCTCCAGTTTTTAATCAGCAAGCTGTGCAGTACACCATGAAAAGATCTTTCTGCATTTGCCTGGTGAACTGGCACACCAACAGTGAAATATTTCTTCAGCACCAGCTTAGCCAGCCAAAAAATGAGTAACATTTCTCTTTTTCATTCAGTCCTACTGAGCTGTTTTCTGGTAGAGCCCTTGAGGAGACTGAGATAGGAATGGGAAGTTTGTAGTGCCTATTCTAGACATCAGACAACAAAGAGAGAGCATCTGCATTTAGGCACCAGCATCTATTCCCTCATCAGGGGGCACAGGTCTCTGGTGTGAGTCAGTTCTCTGAGGTTAGATGTTTATGTGTTGGGCAACGGGATACTTACCTGTAGTTAAGGAATTTCGTTATCAGTGAAGAAATAGTGGGGGTGAAAAAAAACAACACAAAACAACCCACAAATAAACCTCTTCCTAAAAATTTAAAAACTAGTGTTTTTCTGAGTATTTCACCTCAATTTCTTTTGCCAGAAAATCTCCATTGACCGGAAAACACACTGCCTTCCACAAAGATGAACTGGCAGTATTTGGAACAAAAGGCACAGAGCTACTGGGAAGCCACAGGCCTCCTTCCTCAGTTTGGTGAAGATCCTATTCCTTGCTGATCTGCACTGGTTAGAAATGGAAAACCTTAAAACTGAAACTTTGATGTTTCAAAGACATTTAGGGGCAGGGGACCAGAGTAATAAGTAATATCCATTGATCACAGATACTGGAGGCATTAAGGATATTCTAAAGGTAAGAAAAAGAAACTATAAAAAACCGATTGCTGTTCAAATTCAAATTGAACAATTTTCACCTTCATTCTTCTCCACAGAGAATCTCCTTTCTGGACCTGTGGATTTTGGGCAAAAGCAGCCTGCTGCCATAACGCACTCAAAAAAAAAAAAAAGAAAAAGAATTTATGGGTTGGTAATAGCAAACTTGGCTTCACACAAATAGATTCAAGTTGGCATGCCAGGAACCCACTGGGGTTTTAAATTGTAGCAAAAGTGGATTAAGGAAGAGCATACTCAGAGCAGCAGTAGGCAGGGAAGACTGGTGTTTGACTGCTTACCTGACTGAAAATGTGAACTATCTTGTCCTCATTGTTACTTTAAACCAAATAAGCTAATTGTTAGCCAACAAAATTGTTAGCCACGCTTCTTCCTCACTTGTGGTAAACAGATTCCAATCCTTCAATAAAAGCACACTGAGATATATTAGACTCAGCTTTTGTAGCCAAATGTTTTTGCAGAGCTATTGGAGGGAGCAGAAAAACAAAACCGTGCCTACATAAAGTGCAGTTCTCTCAAAATGAAGTGAAAAATGATTGGCACTTCCACAACTGAGTCTGCACCCTCTAAAAATATCAAACACTAATAAAGAGAAAGAATCTCTTTGTCTGTTTATTCTGATAATACAAGTCTAAAAGTCATTCAAAAGCTAGACTTCAGTTACATTCTTGCAAGATTAGAATTACAATGAATACTTAGGAGAGTTTTGGTGCAGAAGGGATATAATTTTGAAGACTGCAATTCAGAAAGGTGAAAAAGAGCTGAGGCAGAGTAAACTGAAAAATCTGACTGCTGTAGAAACCATTGGTATTTAATGTACATTCATGCACATACACAGACACATACAGTAGTTGTTTAGAGGCCACAGCTTAGCTCTTCTCACATATTAAAGGAACCTAAACATAAGAACTGAGCAGCATAAAAGCTTTTCAAGAAGAAAGCCTGGCCATTTGTGTGTTAGATCTGCTGGAAATAATACTACATAGTAGTCTGTCACTTTTGAGGCTGATCAGAAGCTGTATTATATTTACCAAACCATGAACACAATAACCTGAGAAAGAATATTAGCATAAACCATTAAGCATTGGGAAGAAACTGTGGAAGATTTATCCTTTTAAAAGGAAACATTAAAATACATGCAAATTTTGAGGAAAATAAGCAGTGATAAGGGGTAAAAAATGAACTATCATACTTGGACTTCAACAGAAAGAATTTCAAGCACATAAAAACACAACTGCAAAAAAGCCCCACCGAGTATAACTTGTCTATCTGAAAGTACACTGGTGAGAATTAAATGTATCATATTCCAAAAGCCTCCCATACCTAATAAATAGTACCAGAAGAGACTGAATGACAGAAGTCTGAGCACATGCAGTTCGCTCTTTGCTTACAAAGAATTGCCTAGTCTCAGCTAGTGAAAAAACAAGCATGCAAAATTCTCTCTATAAAAATAATCAGAAAAAAACCACCAATTTCTCCTCTCCTTCTTTCAAACCTGCACGTAAGTTTTGAAAAGCAAAACTGTCATGACTTTGCTCTGTAACAATGTCAATTAAAATAAATTATGTTTCACTTAATGAAGTCTACCATTTCATAAATAACCAATCTAAGAAGAGAAACAAAACAAAACCAAAAAGCCACCTACCATTTACACAGCAACTAAACAGCAATACAAATGATATCAAATTCCCCTTTCTATACTTTAGAGATACAGGAGTGCTCTAATATTCCAAATGTAGGGGATGTTATTTGCCTATAATACTTTTAAATCATGACTATGAATGCACGTGAACACCTCTTGGAAGAGAAAAAAACCCCACACATCTTCATTTGTCAGCTTTTTTAAAGCTGACATTCGTCTCTCTCATTACCGCGCAAGATAAGAGGCAAGCTTTCCACTTGCAGACTCCAGATCACTCGCTCAATGGCTGTCCTCAAATCACAGCATGCAAGGGCTGCATTCCACCTGAGGTCTATTTGGGGTGGCTGCCATGAAGCAGAGATGCCTGCACTCACCAGGAGGGAAGGGGGCATCTCAGACTGTGAAGCTGATTGCACTGGAAGTGTTTCCTAACAGAGATGTCAATGAAGTAAAGATGTTTCAGTACCTGAATTCACTAGCTGCTGCTCCATGACCCCGCAGCCCAGGACCTCCATCCATTCTCCTTGAAAGTTGATCTCCATCTCAAAGGAAGGGTGAGTAAACGGGAAGTAGCAGTCTACCCATCTGACTTGCAGTCCTGCAGCAGTGTTTAAAAAATAAATAAATATGAAGGGTGTATGCTTAAAAGGCCATCCCTCCAACCATCTGTAAAACTTGCCCTTCAACTAATGACAGCAATTACAGCAATCCAGAGAAAATAAATAGCAAACAAACTAATTTACAACACATGTGCAAGGTGATAAATCTTAAAACCTGTGGAAAAAAATGACCATGTCTTTTCTAATATGAAAAACACTTTGTGCAATTCAAGCATCCTTTGAAACCAAATCAATCATCTGTCAAATTCTAGTAACCACCTGGCACTGAGCAAAAATGAGCCAAGAACATGGGTAAGTCAGTAATTCTGTTATTCTTTGCACCAGGAAATGACTAACTGCTCCTCACAGGAAAAGCTGTCTGTAATTTTTATTTAGTATTTTATTGATCAACTAGTGAAGTAATTTTCTTCATCAGAACCTATTTAAAATACAAAGCTATCCTTTCTGTATATGTTTAAGCATGAAAGTTAAAAATAGATATTAATATACACAAATACAAATATATATACACATAGAGTTCTACATTATTAAGGCATGTTATATACCAACAAACATGAACTACACTGGACCCAGGAGACAAGAGTTTTACTTTGTGTGGATAAGAAGTGTAAGAGAAAGGTGCCACTGGGTAACTCCCCCCACTCCCTGCACCTCTGAAGTACCATTGCACAGTAAGGAAACCCTCGGCATCTCAGAGCAGCAGAGCCAGAAGAGGGCAAGGTCTACAGTGCTGCCAAAAGCAGAGGTGTTGTCAAGGCCCTCATTATATTCGATGTGTTTTAGTTCTTGTAATCATTTACACAAGCTTTGTTTTGCTACATAATTTTTTTCTACCCATTAGGTGTCAGGGCAAAAAGAGTTTTGGGAACATGAACCATAAAAACTCAAACGAGAATTGAACTGTGAATTCTGTGGGTTAATGCCTTAACCCCAGGCCTATCTTTCCCTTCAGTTAAGCCGAATGCTAATCAGTGTTAGGATCGTTAACAACCATGCAGGTCCAGTTTTGAAAATAAGGGGCACAGCAAAGGTTGTTTGGGTCACAGTAACTGTTAACACCACTGGTTTGATTTTCAGGGTCTTTCTGGTTTGTTTCATAAAGAAACTTAGAATATGAAATAGCATTATTTATATTGAGAGTTTTTAAAATTAAAACATTTTCTGTAGCCTCAAGGATTAGATTTTCTTTGATTACTTCTGAAACATTAAATGTGGCTACAGAAACGGAAACAATTAGTTATAACAGAAGTATACACACATAGTCAAAACATAAAATATCTAATAGTGACGGGGAACTTTTCTTGATGCTATGAACTTTAAAAGGGAGAGGTAGGTTTTGAAACAGACACACTGTTTTTTCTAGATTTTCTTTTCTCTCTTAAAAATAATCAACCTCAAGAAGTTACATGCATGATAAAAAGCATTTTGATAATTTTGCACACAGAACTCAGAAAACTGGAAGCATTAGCAATTACACCATTGATAGCAGTACCGTGACTTACAGCAATCACTTTATTGCTTTTTTGTTTGCATAACAATAAAAAAATTACGTAGATGAAAAAAGTCATGTGTATACAACAGTGTGGTATGTGGAAAACATTTTTTTAATTTCCTCAGCTTGGTAAAAACTCATTTTTAGTCCTAGTGCTGTACAACTTTGCATTCACTGTAAAGCCATGCGTATGTAAAATACCTTCATTTAGCTTGGAAAATTTGCAACTGCAATAAGAACAACATTGAATATTCAAGTAGTTTTGTGCTCAGTAACATTTGGGTAAAAGTTTCTTTTTAATCCTCTGATTACTTCAAAGTGAAGCTCTGGGGAAAAAAGGATTTCTCTGCTTTTTGTTATCAGTTAAAATAAATTTTAAAAGGTAAAAAAAATAATTTAAAGCTCTTTCTAAATATTGAATTTTAATGTATATTAAGAGGCATTTGTTTTAAATTCAAATAAGCAAAAGAACAAAAATTTGAATAAAACAAAGCAAATTCACAATGAAGAAAGAACTCTCGCCTTCATTCTGTTCTCTAAATTAATAGTTAATCTTGTATAGCACAGTAGTTTTATTCATACAGTAGCCAGGACAATTGGGAATACCTCTATAATTTACATTCAAGTGTTCTTTCACACTTCTGGCTCTGAAGACTTTACTGAAAAGCAGCGTGTGCTCAGCCTTAGGCAAGATTAAGCCTTCTAACTGCATTTCTATAGACTGTCACAGAATAAATGAGTACATTTATTATTTAGATACAAAATATTGTCTTGGTGTCCTTATTCCCAGGGAATAAAGGGCATTGCTCACACTCAGCAAATTAAACCACTAAAGACATAAAAGGATTACAGAGATTAGACTTTCTGTAGTACTATATAATTTTCCTGATTAGGCCTAATTTATTTCTTCACACATAGCCTATGAAATGCTGGCAAAAATGATCTTTTCCATAAATTTTAGGAGGCCAAGAGATGCATATCTGTCTTAAAACACGGAGGAACTTAAAAGAGCATGATGCTGAATCTGACCAAAGGCTGATCACTAGATACAAACTCAGCAAGTTCCCTCGTTCCAAGAGATGATTTCTATAAGCAGAGGACACCTGCTCGCTTCATAGCCTCACAGTGTTCATGGGAGTGCGTCTAGTGGGTACCCATCCATTAGTAACATACATGTCACATCTCCAGTGAGTAAGGAAAAAGTGGATAGTTACTGTTATTACCAAGTACTGAACCCAGGTAAGGAATCGCTCACAGTCTGTGCTCAAAAGTAATGGTGTTATCAGATATTAAGCTAAACGAGTATCTGTCAGTGCTAGCCTAATTGAGCTATGTCATAATGAAGACTTGGCCAAAGGCACTAAAAAAAGGAAGAAAAGGAAAAAGCCCAGATCCAACAGCCTATTGCTACACTACAGCACAGAAGCAACAAAGCCAGAGACCCAGATGGTCTTCACTGACCAGAAGTTCTCTTTGTTGCTGTGAGGATTAATTTTAGAGAAGGAGTCTATGGGAGGAAAAGGAGAGGGGTGCGGGGGCGGTGCTGGGGAGCACACAAGCCATAGCCACTTGAGGAGTGTGTCAATTTTTAAGTACTCTGCACCTCATTGCTTCAGCTAATTCATCTCCCCTGCAGCAGACAGGAGCTGGCTGCCCATAAATGTATGTTAGCTCACGTTGTTATTATTAGCCAGATCATTATGTCCTAAATAAATGATTTTTACTTTTTTAACTCTTTACACTCATAGGTCTCCATGCACTCAAAGCTGATACCAGTAGAAGAGAGTCAAGAAGGAGACAGAGCAGAACAACATGTTTGATTTTAAAGAGATCCAGTGGCTGTTCAGTGAGAACCATCAGTCAAAGCACAGCATTACTCACCCTCCTACCTTCTGTTCCTGATGCCTAGGAATTGGGTAGATAAATATAGGACAACAGTAAGTTTTGGGCCATTTACCGTAAAACAAGAAGTCACAGAACCAGCACACAAATATTCTTTTCCATTTGCTAAAGTAAGATTACTTTTGAATCTCACAGGGTCCAGAAAGCTTTTGGCTTTCTGGGTTAGAGAAAGAACTGGAGTTGGGAAAGACTGACCAACTTTCTCAGGAAACCTAGGACAGGTAACCTTGGAGAGTCTCATTACAAAGTAACTAGAACTAGACAGAACAGCCTTCCTACACTAACAGATCTGCATGTGCAGATGGAGGTGTAAGTTAAGTTAGTGGATTTTAAGTGTGCACTGTATCGGGAGGTAATAGAGGGTAACTAAGGAAGGTGATCTCTGGGTGTATATTTGAAATAGATTCCTGACAACAAAATCTCATGAAAGAAACTGAAAGACCATCACTTGCAGAATGCAAAATCAGACATGGCATACACTAGAAAATGTCATAAAAAGACATTGTCAAGTATTAAAGACAACTGATTGCATGCTCCAGATCTCCTCCCCCCCAACACACACTCAATACCCACTGTTCCTTTGACTGTTGACAAAGCCAAGAAGAAATAAAAGACAAGCCTCGGGAATAAATGTAGGTGCAGATTTTTATGAATTCTTTGACCTTACTCATGACAATGTAGTGATCTTTAAGCAACTTCTGTTACACTGTTAACTGGCATGTACAGTCAACACAGAAGTATCCAGATAGAGTGGGATGAGTCAGGTAAAGCAAAACCAACTCACTAAACATTATGTAAACTAATATACTGCAATATGTATCTCAAATGCAACAACAACAAAGCTCCTAAACAAACAAACAAACAAACATCCGTGATTTGACTTTCCTGCAGAGATCCTCAGTCTATCATCACCCTGAGCTGGTAAATTCACAGAGAAGCACAGCTCTCCAAGCCCAGGACTTCAGGCCTAAGCTAACTTATGCCCATCTAAATTGCATGTCTCTGCATTCATGGCAGATTTAATCTGCAGTCCAAACAATCTGTCTATGAATAATAGTTGACCGTATGACAGTGCAACATTTCAGTATCTTACTACAACGATGATCCCACTATCCCGCTAGAAAAGATGGGCAACTTCACTGCAATATTCTGCTGACAGCACAGGCTGTAAAGAATACAACTGATGTGAAGTATAAAAGAGATTTTTGTGTTTAACAGAACATGGCGTCTTATGGAATATTCACAAGACGAAAAAAATACAGAATTTTTCCGAGTGCAATAAATGCAGTAAAATACATTTTAAATTTTATGTTAAAATCTATGGTAGTTGAGACATAAAAGCAATCAAAAATACTGCGTGAAGAGTAAAATGAAAATTAAAAGATGACAGCTGTCAAAAGACAACTTTAATTACGTATGCCTCAGGTAATGTCTAGTGTCTAGCATCAAGTTCCCTTCTTTGAGTATTACCTTCCTGTTTGTATTGACAGCTTACAAAACCAAGAAGGGGAAGGCAGAAGAACTTCACATTTCCATGAATGGGAAGAAAAAAACAAAAACAAAAACAAAAAAACAGAGAGAGATATAATTATATTTAAATCACTACCTATATCTTGTATTTGTATTCCAGGAAAAATACTGTGGGCACAGAAATAGAAAATCTCCACAGTAAGAAAGCAGCACCTACTTTCAGTCTGTAGGTTTAAAATCATTTAAGAATACTTTTTTAATGTCTTTCTAGCTCCTGTATGGAATGTAGAAGAACATGTAACAGCCAATATGGTAAAGTTTAAAGTGCAGCAGCTGTTAAAAGTTAGAGAAGGATGTCACTGCAGTCTCAGATACCACTAGCAACTCCTCAAAATTGCTCACTTTAAACATTCTCAGCATCTGAGGTTGATCTAAAAGTACCATTCTTGCTATTACTCACTTTGATCCTAATTTTGTATATTTCAAAAGGCTGCTGTTAAGTAAAATACAAGCACAAAAAAACCTGAACTTGGGAACTTAGGAAAATTTTGCCCAGGCAGGATAGAAGAAAAACTGGTAAAAGGTTTGCTTTCTGTAAATTCAACTTCAGAAATTTAGACAAATATTCAAGCAGTCATATCTAGTACTTGCTATCGTTATCAATCCACTCTTGGATCTACTGCTTTAAATTCAGTGGGCATCTGAAAAGAGCTTTGGAAGTAGCCAGCATGCCCTGTGCATCCTAATACTATCCAGTATTTTCTCAACAGAAAAATGAATCAGTTCAGCA
>NW_010175309.1:34618-103435 GCF_000695765.1 Mesitornis unicolor
GGGCAGCCTCCTTGCCAGGAAACAGCATTAACGTAGCAATTTTGACTCAGGCCATTTATAAATTTAGCTCCTGAAACTGAAAGCAGGTATTTCCAAGGAGATGATATTTCATTCGTATACACAGACATTCATTCATTCCCCTTCCTCACTCCTCTCTAAGTACCAAACACCAATTATTTTTCAGCTTGGTGCGAGTTTAGCAAACACCATCTCCCCTCAGCTGCAAGGTTTAATTTATATGTGCAAGGGAAATGCTCAAGGTACTTTGTGTGTGTTTGCAGCTAAGCAGCACATGCGCATACGCACCCCTTCTCCTGTCAAGCTCCACGTCGCCAGTGCAAGATGTGAACATTGCCCCACACATGCCCCAGATGCTATGCCACAGTCATGCTCTGTCCCTCCAGGGACATGGGAGGCTCCGAGGATGAAGCAGAGGGGGGCCCTTTGTCTATCCTTGCAGGACCCACACTGACAGGGACATTGTGTCTACTCAAACACATGGCTCCTGCTGGACAAGTGCCTGTAGTTGGGTCTGGCTTGTGTCCCTACCTGTGTTCATGCCCACTGCATCACCCTGACCCACTGCATCCCAAAATATTTTCACAAAAACACAGTGTTGAGTGCACCAGTATGCAGGAAAACCAAAGGAGGAGTGTGTGTGTGGCCTCTTGGGCAGTGCTTAATTTTAATGTGCAAATGTAACAGTATTAAAGTACAATAACATATAAAATACAGATTACAACTGAAAGGTCAATCAATAACCAGTTACTCTGACATTAAAAGACACTGGAACTCTGACCAAACTTAAGACAAAAATGTAATAGTAAAGAATATGAATTAAGACTTGTAAAATTACTATACTTCTCATTGGAAAAAAACGCACAGAGCTGTTTCAGTGTACCAGCTGCCAACATCACCTCTAAGACTCCTGTTTTTATTATGCAGCAAAATGTTTCTCAAAAGTCTAGGTGCCTACAGCCATCAGAGGCCCAGGAAAAAAGGGTGCAGGAACATACCATCACCAAAGATGTGAGTCATGAGCTTCGTGAGCACTTGCTTCAGGTTGAACTCCACCAGCCTCACAGCCTCCATGGTGTGACACTCCTGCTTGTGCGTGGTGCGGTGACCTTGCTCAAACAACTGTAAGCCTTCGCCATCTTTAATGCTGGAGAACAACTAGAACAAAACCACAAAAACACCAGTGTTCTGCATCAATCACTCTCCTAATGAAAACAGAAAATGAAGTTTTATTGATTTAAGTGGGAATCTTACCTGCTAAGTCTGGGCCATGAAAAACAAGTGTAAAGACTGTGATTTTATGCAAATTCTGTTCACTAAACACAGAGATAAGTCATCACAAGAACAGAAATATTGAAACAATAAGATTTATTTCTGTACCATATCTTCGATAATACAGTTAGCCACAGGAAAATATTAATTTATAAAGGAAACATCCCTTTTTTTCTGATCTTAGTTTGAAAGTTACCATGCAGAACAAAGTACACGGTACAATATAGGAAATTATATCCCAACAACCACAATATATAATAGCATTTATTACAGCTTCAACATTCTTTAGTAAATGAATTACCTAGAAGAAGTACCAAGAAACCAAACACTTTAAAAAAAAAAGCTGTAATCAAAACAACCCCAAAAAATCCAAAAGAAAACCTGGCAATTTAATAAGACCCTAAGCTGCTTATATTTGATTCATCCTGGGGACAGTTTATTTGTATAAGGACTACCATTTTTCTGCATTTCCCCACACACAGCACCTTTCTGTATACAGGAATTCTGCCTATGGTGCATTTAGGAATTCATGGTCTTGGTCTGGGTTTTCCAGATTAATTACAAAGCACATGGGCAGGTGATCCACTGTATTGGGGATGTGACCGACCCAGAAGGCCTTCCACTCTTCCAGGATGAAAGCTACATGCTCAACTCCCTCTCTGAAATGCCTGTACACCAATGCACGCAGCATGGGGAATACACAGGAGGACTTAGAGATCTGGGTGCAGTCGAAGGGTTATCTGATTGCAATTACAGAGATGGTGGGATAGCTCACGTGAGTGGAACGCTGTCATGGATGGCTATGTTCTTTTCAGGAAAGACAGGCCAACCAGGCTTGGTGGTGGAGTTGCTCTTCACACGAGAAAGCAATTAGAATGTACTGAGCTCTGCAGACATATTTCACATCTGGAATACTGCGTCCAATTCTGGGCTCCCCAGTTCAAGAAGGAGAAGCAACTACTGGAGAGAGACCAGTGTAGACCCATTAAGATGATGACAGGACTGGAGCATCTGCCATATAAGGAAAGGCTGAGACAGCTGGGTTTGTTTAGCCTGGAGAAGAGGAGATGGAGGGGGGATCTCATTAATGCTTATAAATATCTGAAAGGAGGGTGTCAAGAGGATATGGCCAGCCTCTTCTTGGCTGTGCCCCACAACAGGACAAGGGGCAATGGTCACAAACAGGAACACAGGAGGTTCAACCTGAACATAAGGAAAAACTTTTTTACTGTAAGGGTTACAGAGCACTGGACCAGGCTGCCCAGAGAGGTTGTGGAGTCTCCTTCTCTGGAGACATTCAAAACCCGCCTGGACGCATTCCTGTGCAACCTGCTATGGGTGAACCTGCTCTATCAGGGCATTGGACTGGATGATCTTCAGAGGTCTCTTCCAACCCCTACCATTCTGTGACTGCGACTCAGTCTGCATGCAAAGGCCACTCTCCACCACATCTGCTGCAAATTGAAGATTTCTGATTTCCTGTACATTCCCATACATTTCTGGCCAAGCAATGAGACCCATACATATCAGCATTCTACATCTTCTCAGAGAAAATGAAACACCCTCACTAAGCCACGTCGTTAGAGGGTCTGTGTCTTGCAGAGACAAGCAGGCAGTTTTACACTCTAAAGAAGATTTTTGTTGGAAACTCTCACAGTTGTACACAAAACAACTCTGTTAATTCTTTGAGGGCAGGGAGAGCTAACACTGAAAGTGTTTCTAGTGCCCTTTCCAACCTTTCCTCCTCCATCTTCCCACAGTCAACCAGGCACACACTGAGGGGAAAAAAGCATGCATTGAGATTTTCTTCACATTAACCCTCCCAACATAACTAGCTCTTACTTGGGAGATGCCACGAACAGCATGTAACCTTAACAACTCATGGATGCCCACAGAAGTTGTTTTAATTGCAGTTTGATGCCTTCAGTGCACTAAATGCTTTAAAATCATTCAAGTGAAGCTCTGGTAGCCAACCAAAGTTGGGCACAATTAATTAAGACAAGCTTCTAGCACGTTTCATACGGACAAAATGCATGCAAAAGGAGTCTGAATTCAGACAGCATGCAAACAATCAGCAAAATGAATTGAGGGAATAAAAAAAATCCCATCAGTAGCATTTAACTTTGTATTGCTAGGCTAAAGGAGACTTGGCTGGCAGACTCAGAAAACACCTCTCAAGTTAATCTCCTTATTATGCTACAGAAAAGTACAAAAAAAAAGGATAAAGAGAAATACTGAATAAAACAATTATCTATCCGTCTAACAAAAATGCCTTTACTAATCAGAAGGCAGCAGCTTGACTAAACCGGGTATTACACTTTTAAATAACAGATCCTTTATTCAAGTGCTCACCTGAAAGATTAAACCCCCTTCTTCCTACTGGCATTATTTCTGCACTGGCTGGAAGAAGCAGATGATACCCACCCTAAAAGTAATTTACTGTCAGCAGGGCAGGTCAGTCATCCAGCGAGTGGTTTTGAAAGCCAGGGGGTATTCACAGAGGCCAGCATTAGCCTAGGGAGTGTAATTGTCTTAGGCTCACTGGGTGGTCAATGGACAGACACAGGCTCCCTCACACAGGAACCTGGAGTGGTTAAATCAGGTTCCTGCTCTGAACCACCCACTACAGGTAGCTATTTCTTCTATTGGCTGAAGAGACTACTTTAGCCCACAGATACTTCCCCCCCTTTGCACTCAAATAAACCATACTTACACATTACAAGATTTATTTGTTCTCTTCCCCATCAGTAATATTTTAGGACATGAAACTCTCTTCTCCCTTTTCCCCTTCGTTCCCCCCTCGCAGCTTAAAACTGGTTCCTCAGATCACTGCAAGGAACAGTCTGGACACTGCCTTTAAAACACAGCATTTGATCAACAAGTACATAGAAGTATCTTACCTTACCACGGTATTATTCCTGAAATTATAATATTTCAACTACTGTCTGAAGCAAAGTTGTATTTTAGAAGATTATATCAGATGTGGCAATAAAATCTGTGCAAGAACCATTAGAGTGAGTACATTTAGTCATACCCCAGCCCTCTAACCTGTTGGCCTCTTTGTCCTGCCAAACCAGCCACATGCACCATCTCCTTCTCCATGCCAGGACACGTATCCATGTGGTGGTGCACTGAGCCAGGCTGAGAGGTGGATCTGGGTAAGTAACCCAGGAGAAGGGAAGAAACCAAGGGACATGAAAACAGTCAAATCCAGCTTGGTAATCAATTACCAGCATACTGGCAGCACCCAAGGGACATCCTGGCACATGGGAAGGGGCTGGGCCACTTTTGGCACAGGCATGAATCTACACCAGTTTGCACAGGCTATGAAAGCAGACCCTTAGGAGAGTCCCCGAAAAACAGGCAGTGGCAAGGAAACAGCCCCCCTTACACTCAGGCACTGAGAGGCACTTCAGTATTCTCCATAGAGGTTCAGTCAGCTCCTGCCAACTCCAGCACAGCTGTGGTTGGGGTTATACCAGAAAAAAAACCCCAAAAGATGCCTTACAGTTGTGCTAATATTTATTCCCTTCTTTCCATTCACTGACATTACTATGTCAATATGAGCAGCTTTAAACTGATACACCAATTTCACTATTACAATGATTGAACAGTGCTAAGTGCATGTCTTGGACTAGAAACACTTCAGCACTTCTATACATATAAAGCCAAGAAAATAAAAGCTTGAATAAAATGAAGATCACCTACAGTCACTCCTTTCTGATGTCAATTCTTCTCAAGCACACATCTGAGCAAATAGGAAAAAAAAAACCCAAACAACTAAGTCTTGCATAAAACAGACACATCCAAGATGCCGCTATTTCATGTATATTTATTCTTTCAATAAGGACTAAAATAAAACGCGCTATTTTATTGTATTGAATATGATCGGTCAGTACTACTATCAGAAGAGAAATTTCCTGTAGCCATAAATTGAGCACCTATGTGTCTGCCTAATGTAAGGACAAGAAGTATTTTCTTTAAGTGAAGGTGTGCAAAACGTTCAATATTGTGTCATCACGCAGAGGTAAAAATAATAATAATCACCAGACTTTATCAACATATCTGACTGATGCTGCACTACAAAGGAGAAGGCAGAAAAAAAATCAAAGTGACCTTACCATGTGGCATGAAATTTTCTCATAATTTTAGCTTGTAATAAGAATAAAGTCAAATTCAGTAACAAGTAATGGCCAGAAGACACTGGGTTTTAACTGGACAAATCAAAACAGAGCGATGTTCCTTTAAAAGCACTTCACATTATTTCTCAGCCTGGCATGGAGCGTAGAAGTCACATATGTGAGTTCAATAAAGGCCCCAACAGTTCTCCAGTCACTTGACAGACTTTTTTCAATCTCACATCACTTCATTTTCCATACATCTAGGATTCAGTCCAAGATTAAGTGTCTCTTTACAGGATGGCATTCATAGTAGGTTTCAGATCAGAAAGATCTGTAACTATGACTTTCCACAATGTGGTTGTGCATTCCTCCTGCGAGTCATGCATACAGCAATAACTAAGATAATGAATACTTCAATCTCATGTACTTACACTCAAAGATAAACTCGCACTTCAGATGAGCTCTGCATGAGAATCTGAATGTGGCAACACTCAACCTTGCCACGCTGAATATATTTTGACTCACTGGCCCTGATAAATACCTCTAAAAATAAGGAAACAGCTGCACCCTAAATTCATCTAGAAACAGCAAACCATTGCCACAACATTCGTAATGTGCTGTTAACACTCAACAGATTGATCAGGAGTGATGAAGATGATACTACTTGAAGATGGCTCATCAAAAAGAAAACCTAATGCCAGTCCAAATCAGCCTTCAAGAGGACCAAACTTGTAAACCTGCACCCCCACCCCAGCAGTTTCATGTGCCAAAGAGACACACAGGCCACATGACAGAATGCTCTCCACTGCATATTGATAAGCATTTGTTTTGGGAGAAGACAGCAAAAACCACTTCAAGCGACAAGCTCGCAGTGTGGTTACCTTAATTTCTGGATATTTCAGTTTTCAGCCCTCCAATTACAGCAAAAAAGGTTATTTTTGTTTGTGCTTTTCTGTATTCTAATCAAAGTGTTTCTGAAAAAAAAACAACCCACTAAATCACCACCACATTTAAGAGAAAAAACATACAGATGTTTTGGAACAGCACAGAAAAAAGCAACATTGCTACATAGATATCAGTTATAATGCAACATATATGATAGGACTCAGACTTCTCTTCCTGTGGCAACAGGAATTTCCTTATTTTTAAGCACCTTATACTTCCCAAATACACTTGTAGACATCTTGCTCTTTTCTCCTGCAAAATTTAAATATTGCCATTTATAGATTTAACCGCTTTATTCTGAAAAGCACTGTTAAGATTTTTTACAGCTGGATGAGACAAAAAGAAAGACAAAGTTTGAAAAAATATTTTATATCAAGTCTATGTAATAAAGGATTCACTAGCAGTTTCCAAACTCCCTAGATCATGGATCACCATGAAAATCTTGCAGATCTTCTGATGCCCTTCACTGTCAAATTTTCAACTAAAAATAAGAAAGAATACAACGTGAGTCCTCGGACCAGTGAAGCTCTAGTTATTATGGCATGATTTATGCACCACAACTTTGAAAATACTGAATAGTACAGCATTCACAATTCGGGCAGATATCCGCAAGAGTGAAGTCAGTTCCACCTGAACTATCCAAGGAATACCTAACACAGCCAAATTTCAGCCTCAGGAAGAAATGAGCGTCAGAATACTCCAGGTAAGTTAACACCTCTGTTCTTTTTCTTAACATGAGGGGGATCTAGTTCAGGTACCCCAGCTCCTCTGTGCTCCTCCCTGAGACAAGGAGAACCACCCCTCAAGCTCCTCAGACTGATGGATTGCTCACAACCAACATCTCAAACACCAGCAGCACCACCCGAAACGTAATGTGCTGTTTACTGAGCTGGGTGTCTCACCAAATGCATGCAGCCTGCACTGCTTCCCATGCTGGTATTCAGTGCTGTTACCAAAACATGGCACACACATGGATCCATGTCGGGAGATACGTGGTAGATATTCATCCTAATTAAAAAAAAATAAAACTATTTCATCATTTGCCACCTACAGAAGAAAGCTGCATGGATCTCCACTTCAATACTATTATATCAAAGCATCCAGGAACTCCCAAATTCCCTCTAACGCATACATGCTATTACATGACAGGAGATAAATGCCGTCAGTCAGAGGGACTCACCTGGCTACAGAGTCACTGACTCCTCCTCACATAAACCTTAATCCCCACTGGCTAAGGCACTGAAAAGCATCACCCAAATTGGAAGAAACAAAGAAAAGGGAATTTCCAGAGGCTGATTTCACGGTCTTGATGAGCCTCCCCTTATCCTCAAATTGCAGAGGGCTATGAAAAGTCCCTTTCCTACGCCACTTGAGTCTTTCAAAATATTTTTTTTCCCCTCAGTGCCCAGCTGAACAGGGTTATTATGACTCTCAGTTACATATACAAATATTCTCACACATACTGTAAATGCTCCAAATCACTCTGTGTAATAGGCTGACCCCTGGAACACTAAAATTTATTTAAATTCCTTTACAAGTGAGGAGAAAAAAAGTGTGACTGAAGATAGGAAGGAGTTTTCCTTTGATACAATGTCAGAACTGGAACACAGTAACATACAGGGTTTTGAAGAAGTCAAACCTAATGATGCCAGTCTTGCAAGTGAAATCCTAGGATGACATTCATTGATTAAAAAAAGAAAGTGAAAAAAATGTAAACAAAGACATAGGTCAATCAGATCTTCATCTACCCCAAAGCATACGGAAAAGGATAAAAGCAACTATTTTCTTTAAAAAAAACAATACATAAAGAATATGAAAAAGGTAAAGAAGTATGAAACGACGAGGAAAGGACTACGTATTTATACGTATAAGAGAAATTCTATATTTCTGTTACCTAGGACAAGAGTCCTATTGTCCTGTACTTAGGACATCCTATTTCAGGATATGAATGAATAAGAAGTTACAATATGGAATTTTTATTTTTGCAATAATAAATACTGTTTTGGAGGAGCAGTCCTTATTTTTAACTAGAATATTTACAGTTTTCCGTTGTGTCTCGACAAAGAAGTTGCCATTTCCACCAGAAACATTTCAATGGAGAATAAAGATGCATCCCTGTTACTTCTTTGCAGTCTCCCTATTTATAGTTTTCAGATGTTAGCACAAATGAGCCTGATGAGAGCATCATTTCTCCATCTGAACAAGCTGGTATTGGTCTCCATTGGAACAAGGTCAGTAAATTAGAGGAGCAATTCCTATGTTTTCACAGCTGTTCCCCTTAAAATTTATGTATAATACAGTACAGACTATAAAATACCTTATGAAGTCTCCTTCCAATGTGTAAACGTTATTTATTGTCAACTGAAACATGTTCTGCGGTTGCCATTGGGTTTGTATCAGCTCCCTCTGCTGGCTGAAACGCACCAAGTGTCATTTAGTTGAGATTTTTTTTTTTCTCTTCTCCAAAAATTGTGGTAAGTAAAGAACTGCATCGAAGACCACTGCACAGCATAGAAATATTTCCTTTTACAATCCACCCAGGAAAGTTTGCTAGCTCAAACCTCACTACAGCAGTAGCAATACTCCCAACCCAAAGGATTAAAAAAAGAAGAAAGCCACATAACACAGAAGGGAAAAAGAAAATATATGTCCTTTATAAGGAAAATAGGTATGCTGACATGCTGGAGAAAGAGAATACAAAAGAAATACCACTTGGTGGTACTATCTGAGAAGAAAAATTCAGTTTCAGAAGAAATTCAGAACTGAATTTCAGAAGAAAAATTTCTGTCCAAAATTTTGAAACTGATTTGGGAAGCTATTTTGGCACTTAACTATTTCTATTAGTTAATGACTCTTCTATATATTACATTCAGGTAATAATTACCTAAAATGTTTCTAAACATATTGAAAACGTCTAAATAGATTTTTGGATGTTCTTTGATAGCAGTCTGAGGACCTTTTTCTAAAGTTTATGGGAAATTTCAGCATGAATTATTCTAACTTTTATGAATTGGTTAGTTTGGAAGATGGGAATTTCTTTAGTACTTGGATATCTGCACTCACACAAAGCTGCAGAAAAACATTAGTTACTTGCCTGTCTTCAAATCATAGACTACTTTTCTCTTACAAAAATAATCAACCAACCATCATGAAAAATAGTATAGCCAAAGAAGCAAATACCTCACAAGCCAGTATCTCAGAGCAAAGCACTGTAAAACTGCCCAACTATGATTTGTTTTTCCAGCTCTTACTTGCAATGTATTGATTTTAATTTTGATATGAAGAATTATACCAGAGGTTTCAGTCACAGGGTAGAAGTTTTAATCTAGCCTTGACTACAGAATTTCGTATTTGTAAAGGAAAGACACCTTTCTACATCTTCTACATATTCCTTAACCTGCCTAAAATTTCAGCTGAGGATGAAGTAACTATTTTTTCCTCTCTTCTAAACTGACATGAGATGTCAAATTCCTCTAAATTCAAGTTCCTATAAAATCACTCCAGTCTCTGCGTTTTGTTTTCATCCCCTTCCCCCCACTTCTGTGTCCATTTTCACTGAGAAGGCGACAAATGATAAATATATCAATCAAAAGAACCAAATAGAGCAGTAAACTGACTACACCATATAAAATTACTGTCTTAGCCATAAGATCAAATGTACCCAGCGCTTATAGCTAAGAGCTAACAGGTTTTCCCTTAGTTCCAAAGATTCTTATCTTCAGTATGGTGCAAGCTTCCTCATGCCAGAGATTGCAGTCTGGTTATGAATGAAAAGTCTGAGACAAAAGTAACAGGCCCTGACATTCACACATTTCTGCACAATGGGTTACAACTTAAACATGGGTATAAATAACTGAATAGAAAAATATTTCTCTCATGTAATATTACCTCCACTTGGTCTTTGTTCCACTCAGACAGTTCCTTCTGGAATTATTTAGATTTCAGTTATTTTGATCAGGCAACCAGAATATAAAACACAGAAACAGTCCCAAGTGCAATTTCAAAATTGCACATTCAATTTTTTTCCACAAGGCTCTTATGAAGATGATCGTAAGAAGTTTTCATACTGCAAAGCTCTATCAGTATTTCAACTACAACTGAAGCAAAACCGGATGCTTTAGACCATGCTCAGGTTTAGAATTTATGCACGTTGCCCAACAAAGACAACTTTACACATTGTGCACCGTACCCCTATTCTTTCTTCAGCAGTATAGAAAGTCAACTGGACTTTTGTTCTTTAGAGAAACAGACACGTTTTCCAGCACATAGCTAACTTCAAATTCATCAGCTATTACCATTCTCCAATAACATCGCAAATCTTTCCTTGGGGAAAAAAAAGGTGAGGAAAAGAAACAAGCAATCTACAAAGCAATGAATCGGATTGTTACACATCATGTATTTCTAGAAAGAAGATGTCAGTAAACATTTCTGTAACTTTCCTCCCAGTTATTAAAATCCTATCATTACTATTATTCTAAATTATTATTATATTATAAAATTTGCAGAGAAGAACTAGTCTGTCATCGGGACCAAATATTCATTAACAATAATTTCAATAATCAGATCCATCACACATAAGTTTGCAGAAATTCCATGCTGCAAGAGTGTCGATGTTATAACTTTATGGCAGATAAAATCTTTCCTTCTGAATGCCTAAAATCCTGCTCAAATAAAAAAAATGTACACAAACATAAAGCATTCAGAAATGGCATTTTCATAATGTAGTATTGTACATTTTTCTCTTGCAAATACCCTGATTATATTCATAAACAGGCCTATGGGAAAAGAACAGCAAACAAACAAGATTGGGCAAGTCTGCAAGATTTCCATTTCCTGTTACCAAAGTGGCATTGGAAGCTGTATTTGACACCACGTAGCTCACAGGACATGTGCAGAGACAGGAATGTTTGTGAAGTGGAAGAAGCAGTGACAGCATGAAGTGGGAAACACCAGTGCAGGCAGCACGAACCCAGTGAGAAAAGCAGTGCTTTGTGATTACCCCAGTTTTTCCTCAGGCATCCAAACCCATCAGGCAATCCCTGCCAAGCTCCTGTCACCCATTGGCAACCACATTAACGACGGTCTACAGCTCTGTATTATTAGAATAAGCTAGTTTTAGTTATAGAAATGAGGATTTGGCAGAACTGCTCCAAGCATACACAAATTATACCAATCAATTACTATTTGGAAAACAAACTGGCTTATATTTACCACTGATCAATGATACAGCAGTATACTTAATGACACCCAAGCTCCTGCAGAACATGCAAGCTGTGCCAACAAAATATACAAACTTAAGAGTCTTGGACATCTACCTAGAGCTCTTTAGCTGATGCCCCTGGACTCTGATGAGTTTACTGTGTATGTATCACACACCTATAAGTATCAGCTGCAACAGATGAATACTCCAATACAGGCTTAGGATGAGATGAAGAATGGAAAAATTCCTTTAAAAAGACATTCATTTACAGAAGGTTGGAGCTCTTAAAAGGAAAAAAAAAAGACAGAATAAAAACTGGATGCAGCTGCAACAACTCACATCCATGAGCATTAGTATGATAAAGTTTTTGGTAAAACAACCTCACTTGATGAGACTTGTGATAGAACTAGAATTTAATCATGCAGCTCATTAGCTGAGCAAGCTGCTTACTTTCAGATAAAATTTTATTCTGCTAGCTTTCAAGAATGTCTTTCCATTTTCCCCACATTTTTCTGCAGAAGTTTACAGTTGTTTTCAAATTCAACATTTTTCACTTATATTTTTCCCAAATTAAAAGTATTACTATGTGACTGATCACTTGATCTTTACCTATGTACAGCATAACACATGTTGCTATAGCACATTACTGCAAGCAAAGTGCATGCACACAAAGTACAAGATCAGCAACTTACCCGAAACCTCTTTCACCCCAACTACAGAATTCCTACCTCGTGACAGGAGAAGAGCCGAACTCCTTCCATCTGATGGAAGACTGGGAAGTGGGTGTTATCGATTGTGTCACGGCGGTAGACATCTCCCACTGCCAGAAAGGCGTCTAGGCCAGAGTTTATCAAGTCCCACTGATGAGCTGATGTATGTGCTCTTAGCATGTGATCACGGTTCAAGTAATAGTTATCCTCTTTCCTTCTGCTGGCATGGTTTTGAGGGATAAGCAAACTATCAAAATTCTGTTGTACTGTAACCACTGGAGAAAGACCGTCATAAACGGAGAAGAGTGGAGTCCCCCGGCGTCCTGTATACTGTTTGTAAAAGTGGTCCTTCACCTGCTCCTTGATTAGCCACAGAGGGTGATGCTTTTTGTTGTGCAAGTTCTTCCCCACCTTGGAAAGAATCTTCTCCGTGACGTTGCTGTAGTCATCCTGAGGATAAGCTTTACCAAACAGTTCCACAGTATTTGAGCAGGGTGTGTTGGCAGCAAAATCTGAAGGTACAGACTTGGATGAAGAATGTCTTGAATGGGTGGGGATCCCTCTTACCCTTACTTTTGGTGATAAAGCTGTTTTGGAATATTTCGCTACTCTCATGAATTTCCAGAGCATTGCCATTGTAAACTTTCTTATGGTCTAGAGAAAGAAAGAAAAAAGAAAATTAAAAATAGAGTTAGGAATTGCAATCTTGCTGCAGGAATTGTTAGCATCTCAGGGATAAGTGAAATCCAAATGTCTGTTTGATATGACACAGTTCCCATTATGCATCACTATTGTGACTTTAGAGTGGAGGAGGAAATAACCTTGTGAGCAAATTTCAGCTAGGACATCCATCTTATACAATTATCAGTCTCCTGCGTCACTGCATCAGTATTAATGACTCTAGACCTAGCCTCAATTCCATTCCAGATACTGCTACTCTTTGTAGCTGAATAAACATCAGGCCTTCTTTAAAACAGTCTTTTTCATTCAGCTTAAATAGGAAGCAATAACTGAATACTACATATGAAAAATTCAGAAATTTAACAACAGCCTTCATCAATCAGAGACTTGCTTATAATAAAACCCCAGGCATTAACTTACTGCTGTGTTTTCTCCCCTCAGTAACAGAAGCTACAGAAGAAGCTCCAGATCAACCAGATGCATGTGGCACACACCACGCAGTCATCATTAATTCTTACTTACTTAATGCCAAATAAAACCAGTTTAACCTTTGAAACCACTAAACTACTGGGAAAAAAACAGATGGCCAGATCACAAGACATATTTATATATAAACAGCATATTAAGTTCACATATGAGTAGTGCATAAGATTCACGATAAAGGCTCCACATAGTCAGAACCAACGTTAGCATTCTGAGGCGAGCACAAAACCCCCGTACGTTCCCAGAATGGCTACTTTCACAGCTTACACCGCTGTACTGGGAGGGAAGGCTTGCTGAATATCAGGAAGGTGAACAAAGTGATGAAATTCTGAAAGCCATCTGAACTGAACAACTCATTCCCTCTTAAAGGACAATCTTTGCATGTTTGCCCTGTTTACAAACAGGCTTTGTGCTCCATGTGCACACAGCTACATTACTATCAAGTGTTCAAGGAGATCACTACAAAAAACAAAGAGTTTTTAGGATCACAAGCCCTTCAGTCACTCCAAATGCATAAGCCCATAAGCCCATTCTGAGATGCAAAATCATTTGAAAACCTATAGTTGGGTTTCACAAATATTAGCACAGGTTCCAGTACAATGATTAAGCATTACAATTTGCCTATTATTGAATGGAAAAACCAAGCATTAGAAGTTAAGTGACTGGGGAAAGGCATTTGTTTTAGACCACAGACTAGTTTGTAGTTCTCTATGAACCAAGAAATCCAGGGCCACACACTTCCTAGGTGAAAGAATTTCCCCGTGAAAGTCTTCTTAAAGAAATAGGGAAAGAAAGGACACAAGCAATGAATAAAGCACAGTCTTCAAGAGAGAAAACTTTCAAACGTTACAGTAAGATTACAATATATGGCTAACTTTACACAGAAACATAACAGAAACAATTGTAAAAAAAACCTTAAACGAGATTATTTTTCATACTCTTAAGCTCCAAAATATATACACAAATAGAATAGACACAGTCCAGAATAGACTCCCAAAGTAACAGACCTGTAAAAGACAACAGGTATGTTCATATTTGGCTTCCTTTCTTCTGGTTTACGCCTGGATGTTCTCTATAGGTCTATTTCCTGAAGTAATTGCATCTCAGTAGATCAAAATAAAGGCAAGTTGAGTAGTCAGAAATTAAAACTGATCTAAGATTACTAAATATTTGGTTTAAACCTTTTACTGGTCAAATACCTTAAGAAAAAAGAGCAGCTCTAACTTTTATCTAGTTTTGAAACTTTTAAGGACGATTGAATTTTTGAGTTTGTTTTTTTAAGAGTTTGCAAAAGTATTTTACCAAATTAGTTCTTGGCCATTGCTGAAAAGGTTCTTTCACAAATGAATTCACACACACACGTACCAGAAACCCCTCTGACATAGACTGAACGAAAGATAGCCTTACATTTTGAAAAGAGGCTCAATTTTCCCCAAACAGATGTTGTTCTTCATGGAAAGGGAGTTCTCATTTTCAAACAGCTGGTTTAAATACCCAGTTCTAGTCAGATAATGAATTCAGTTTCCCTTAAGTAAATATCACCATCTGCCCATACATTTATTTTTCTAAAAAATTCGATTCAAAACTTATAAAAAATTGTAATGTACAAAAAACTCTCGTGACTTTATCATGAGTATAGTGATGTTTGCTGCTTTCCTAAATACCATTCCTTTGAAAATCAGACAACCATATAGTAAGTTTAACTTTCACATAAACAGTTCTTCTTATAACTTTATGGAAAAAAGAAATTAGAACATGAACGAGAAGTGTTGGATTGGGGGAAGTGACTTTTATTTAAGACTTGTGATTTTTAAGGTAGAGCCTAACGTATACATCTCTAAGGTCTTACCTGATGATTTTTCAGTATTTGTAATGAGCAATACTGCTATCAGTTTCCGAAACAGTGTTCAGAAACACTAATTTTTCTGAACTAGTGATATATATACTCTTCACAAATGTACCTGAGAAAAAACTACAGATGAACTTGTATCAGAGTTTTCATCCTAACATTATGCTTGTGCCTTAAACACTTAAAGTGTCTTAATACCTGCACTACCATTCTAATCTAAAGCAAAATCTACTGTGAGCGTTAAGGAAACAAGTTACAGTTATCCAATGTTATCCAATGAGTTATCTAATTTCCAAGTATTGCAAACAACAGCAACCACTAAAGGAGCCATCAATGCGGTATCACATGAGAGCGTCAGAAACACTGAAGACCTTCACCAACACTGTCCTGCTCCCCTCTCCCACCACAGACTCATGTACACTGCTTCCAGGTCATTACAGAAAAATGCTATTGGACTTAGTTCATCTCAACTGGTGATAAATTACATTTGGCAAGAGAAGGCACAGAGAAAGAAGAAAAAAGGCATGTTTACACTTTTTTTACACCATACAAGAAAGCTTCAAATAAAATGTTTACCAGGCAGAGAGCAACACTGTAAAATAAAGAAAACTCTTTACCTTTCTGCTAGCAATAAATAACTGATGTTAAGGACACACTAATTACTTATGTTCACTTGTGATAAATAGGCAGTTATTTCTAGTAGACTTCCATCTAAAGATCTGAAAAAAAGCACAGTTTAAATCGATCATTTTCTTCCTTCATTTCCACCATGATTATTTGGCAGTAAAACAAAACTGGTTTCTGTGCACACTGACAAAACCTGAATCCCACAGCAAAGACTGCCAGCCAGCTAACAGCCACAGCAAGCCAAACAGCAGCTGTAGGTCCTGTTGCTGAAAACAAATACATAAATGGGAAATAAACACTGAAAAACCACCACTGGCATCTACGATCCAAAGATAGCAAAGTGCTCCACCAGCATCACCAGTGGATCGTGTGCTCTGGGCTGAGAGTGGCTCTGACTTGCAGCAGGGAGCCGACACAGGGTTTTGGAAGCAGGCTGCCCTGTCAGGAGCTCCCTGGGGGTGCTTCTCAAAGCACTGCAGGTGGACATGCAAGCACCAGGCCCACCATCTCCTATTACACTGGTTCTTACCTTGATACTGCCACTGCCACCTTCCCAGGTGACTCAGCAGCTCCCCTGAAGCTCCTGTACCTCAGTCTCCATACTGAGATGTCTAACACAACTGCAGGAATTCAGATCTTTGATAGGGATGATACCATACATTATGTTTTGGCAACAAATTTGGAACCACGCCTGCACATGGGTATGAACTTTTGGACAGCTTCAAGGCAGACCAGAGGGCAGCAGGCAGCAGCCATACCACCCATCTATGAAGGCATCAGAACAACCCTGTTTGTGCTGTGAACAGACCAGGCATAGATGTGACCTTCACTTGCCACTGTCAGTCCTCTGCCACAGATCCCGTGCCATCTCTGCAGCAGCTTCAGTTGATGGGCAAGGCTCATTCATCTCCCACAGAAAACCAGCCATCCCCCATGCAGCAGCACAGTAGACGTGACATATGCAGAAGTACACCACTGTCAGGAGCTTAACAACAGGGAACAGCAGGCAGAATACCAAAAAACATCGTCATTTTGGAGCACATGCAAAAGGCATTTTGATGTGATAAGGGAACATATTGCTGTACTGTTAAGGCATATCCTTTCATGTCTAAATCCAGGTTTCCATGTCACAGTGCAGCAAGGATTAAGGCAGCATTATAACAGCTGCAGTGGTATTTGTCACAAGTGCCCTTTACTCCACTGAGGTTTAGGAAAGAATTGCAGACTCGGTGAAATTGCCCCTTATATCTGCCTTGAAAAAGGAGGAGAAAAGAGAGGTAGTTTAGCAGCTCACAATGAAAAGAAAAAGGACTGTGCACCAGCTTTGTTTTATTCACCCACCCCTCTTAGAAAAGTGGAAGTGAGAGAATGCTCTTGTTCGGGCAAACTGGTGCCCACCAGTGATCCCAAATGCCTGCTTTTAGGGCCATTTCGTAGGGATTCAGATCTGGAAGCAAAGGCATCCTCAGTCTCGCTGACCGCTTTTCTGTATGCCCTGTGCTTTTTACTGTTTATGGCTGCAGAAACACAGATGGGCTACTGCATACATAAACTGAAGTACACGACGGGTTTGCAACCAAAATTCTACAAAGATGAGAGTCTGTCTCCTATCCAAGAATAGCTAATTAATGCAAGACTCTGAAGTGCCATGGAAAATGTTAGAAAAGTTGGGCTGCCACCATTTTGTGATGTGACAGCTTTTATCTACCGTATGTGTGGGGAGGGGAGTTCAACCAGCACAGCATATGTTAAAACAAAAATTATAAACATATGTTAGGCTGCTAAAATTGGACATTTACCAGTCTGCTTAGCGATTTAGCTAAGCACTGAATTTTAGTTTTGAAAACTATGTAGGCATACAGCAGCAAACATCATTGTGTTGCCACAACCATATCTACATTGCATAGGATATAACAGAAATTATTTTGCATTCAATACTAATAATGAGTTCAGACTTTTTTTCAAGCTCATTTTAAAAAGCAGATATATTGTTGCACACCAGAACAGACTTTCAGTCTTATTGAGCATGTTGAATTTAAGTTACATACAGAGACCTCTGAAATGGTCATCCAGACAACTTAGAATGGATCCATTTTAGCACCTGACCTTCCATGGGTAGAACATTTTCAGATGTCACTCACAATGGCTAAACACCCAATGGAACAAAATATTGCATGCGCTACAAAGCACCAGGCAAGATAACACAGCCTTCAAGTATTTGGCCCTTAATTTTTTCATGTACTTGGAGTTCATCTAGTGAATAATCCATCAAGTTCCAAGAAACATACAGAATAACTTATTTTTTTGTTACTTTTCTTAACTGAAGCAAAAATGTGTCATAAGCTGTCTTGCTGCCTGCTCTCTAATAGTGATACATTAATCACAATGCTGCCTGTGGCAACATTTTGAGGCTTGTAATACTGAGAGAGAAAATTAGAAAAACCTTTTCTGGGATAAGGCACGACCGTGCTTTCTTTCACTGTTACATGTAAGATCTTCTTAAATATGAAATAAAAGGTATTAACAACCACATACCTTTTCCACTGATACAGAAGATACCTACTGTCTGAACGAAGGCCAGTATTTCATACCTTGTCTTACCTACACAAGCACCTGAAGACAAGCACAGAAAATGTGGTCTATACTTCTTAGGCACGCCTTCAACCACCTTCACCATTCTGTAGGGTTACAGATGGGCTAAGGCCCTCAAAGTGGACAGCAAGTCTTTGGAGAGGGGAACACACTTCTGTAAGGTCTTCTGGGCAAGCACTAGCTTTAAAATGTTCTGAACCATCCCCTGAGTAGACTTGCCAGTCAGATTTAGGTTGGATATTGCAAATGATGACAAATGTATTCACATCACATTGCAACAAGTTTCTGTTCACCGTGTGGTCCTCCAGAGGCTGCTACAGGCACTGGTTTCCCTGGCACATATGATCCAAGACAGGTAAAATGTGTTTCAGTTGTCAAAATACTTGCAAACTGTGTAGCTGTGCTGCCTAGCTGGAGTAAGTCTGTTCCAAAGATCGGCAGAATCGGGTTTCAAGACAACCTGTAATGAATTTTGTTTAAATAGTTCAGAAGTAAGAGTATCTACACACTGGAATTTGTGATCAGCAAGCTAATCAGGTACATCAAATTGCATCAATTGGTACACCAATTACATCTAATTATTGAGAGAGTATATCATTTTTTAAAAGAGAAAAGTATACAGTATAACTGACAATAGCAGTTAAAGATCAGAGGCAAACAAATTCAGACTTCTGGTTCTAGAAGATGGAAAGATACCAAACTCTACAACATGCAAAATTCAGAAGTTTAAGGTGAGCAGTCCAACCACACCATTTTTACTTGAAGAGAAAAAAACATTATGAATAAAAACAAAACAAACAAATACAGATGAAAGAAACTATAAGGGGGGGTGGGGAGGAAGGATTGTGTATATATACATGACAGTAAATTAAGGAAAACCACTCCTGCTCAGAAACAGTATCTCATTTTCTTTCATTTATCCCTTAATTATTTCTTGATTTTCTTTTTCACAAACTAAATCAGAGTTTGTTTTTACCGAAGAAATGTCAGTTAAGCCCTTTAGTGGAAACTTTCAATAGTGTATGATAAGTAAGGCACACAAAACTACTGAAAATTAAGCGGCTGTGACCTGAGCTCCTACTGATATACCTGTGCTAGTCCCTCCCTCCACAAGGAGTCAGAACAGCTAATGGTCAATTCCATATTTTAAGGGAAAATCCTCATTACACAAATTTATTTTGAATGCATTACATTACAAATTACAGATTGCAAAAAGGCAATGTAGAAATAATTCCTAAATATTCTCCCAATGTGTCTCCTGCTTTTAAATACATCTATTTTTTCAAGGGATGCAATCTGAAAAAATACTACCTTTGTCTGCAGATGGAATATTCTTTTTCCAGTACCTTGAAAATGTTGCCAACGAGCTTTCTTCCTTAGAAGACATATTGTAAATAACTGTCAGATGAAAGGGACAGACTTTTAAATACCTATAAAATCCTCACTGCAGTCAAGATTATCACTCTCTCTTCTGCCTTCTTTTTTTCCACCAGTATTTGCAACTCAATTATCTGTATTTTTCTGTAGAAGCATATGACATCAATAAACTTACTCCTATGGAGTTCTATCAGAGTAAAAAATTACTTTGTTTAGAAATTAGATATTATCAGTATTTATGTGTAGTGGCATACTTTCTTAGTTCTCACTGATTAACTACACTACTTGGATACAATAAAACCATAGAGACATCATCCTGCCTTAATAGGAGGAGGGAATAATAAATTTTAATAATATTTTTCATTATTAAATGTCCAGAATGGGAAATGTGCAGACCAGTATTAACCGTTTCCATGATAGTAATCCAAAACACTACACTACACAACTACTACACAACAACTCCAAGGTGTGGGGGGTGATAAACATGGTAGATACTGCACTCCTGAAACAGCAGAACCTCCTGAACTTCAGCACTGCTTCTCGCATGGAAAAAGTCACCTATAGGTGCACTGTCATCTGTCAGTGGTCTCTTTGGGATGAAGACACACACTGCAATACACTGCAGGAAAGCATAAAGCTACAGGTATATGCTTTATTTTTTAAATTTAAGGCAGAATGGGTAAACTGCAGACACCAGAAGTGCTGCCTCTCCTCGTAGGTCAAGCAGGAAGCTGCAATCTCCCATCTGGAGAAATGCTGCAGCTCCCTGGCAATAGCAGGAGCAGCCCAGCCCAGCCCTCTGGAGATGCCTGTGGTAGACAAAGATATCCTTCAACTCAGAAGGCATCATCCATTGATCAAATAATGGCTGCCTGTCACCCCCAGGGAAAAGGCAGAAAGAAACATAGCAACACCTTACGTACCAGATTCAACACACATGCTTCGTAATGGGCTACATTTAACCTTCATCTGCAAGTGCCCAAATACCCAAGTTTCAGAGACCTCATATGACACAGTGAACAATTAAACTTGAGAAACAAACCCTGCCCACACAATACTAAGAAAATTAAACGACTTAGATGGGTCGTGCCAAAGGAGGTGGTTAGCAGGAATCATTCGGTTCATTCACAAACTAGGAGAACTCTTCAGCTTTACTTGTCATCTCCCGGTAGTAGATTCTCATCATCTCCTTTCATTCTTGAGAACTGGGGAAATCCATTACCCACCATAGATCTCCAGATGCCCTCAGTAATAACCTAGGCATCATGCTGTAGTTTAAAAGAATTATCTAAATATTAATATGAAATAATAAATATAATATTTTTTTAAAACCAGGGAGTTATTTCATTGTTTTAATATGTATGTAATCAACATGTAAATCAAACCATCCTTTCTTGTCATATTTCAACACTAAGTAGTGGTGGCGGTATAATAAATTTTGTGTCACATCAATTTTCTGTCACACCAAGCTCTAAAGACATCAGTTTCATGTATTTGCTATCATCCTAAGCCAAAATACCACCAGAGATCTGTATCTCAGACCTAGATGTGATGTGAACTTGATCTCAACTCAACTCTAACACGCACCTTGGTCTGCCTCTATTACAGGAATAATGAAAGTCTATGAACAGACAGAGCTTTTACCAGGAATATGTATATTTCAACAGCCAATCCAAAAAAGAAAGAGACAAATTTCTCTATGGATTTTACTTCAAAATCAATAACTCTCACAGACTTCAGTACAGATAAAGAGGAGAAAATGTTGATGTTTGCAGCAGCGACTCCACTGCAGTCCAACACCTTCCAGTTAGAAAATGCATGATCATGCGTGTACAAAGAAGTCATCTCTAGTTTGAACTGCATCGTTTTCATTTATCTGTCATGGGCTCTGACAAAGCGTTTTAAGGAAAAGATTAGAAGGCTCCTAAGGAAGGAACTGCGTTTCCCTGCCTGGGGCATACCACTTCTCTGAGGTTGGTAGAAACGGGGCTGAAATATTAACGAGTAAGCCATTTGTCAAGAAAATTATGCAAGAAACCTTGGCAGCCACACAAAGAGGCCAGCAGTGAGATACCAAGCTAGGGCAGTACAAACCAAGAGGTTAAAAGAGAAAAGGGGGGAAAATATCACTAATTTGCTTGTCCACACTTGTAAGCATGGGAAGAAAACAATAAATAAATAAATATTTAAAGATAAATACTCATCAGACTCAGAATTAATAATAACAGGTACTAACTTCTAAAAGATGCTATGAGCCACTCTAAAACTAGAATTAGTTTTCAAGTCTTGATTCCTCCAAGAAATTGCTTCTAGTGATACTCTGCAAATAAACTAGCTTACCATGTAGTATGTGAGCTAAAAGACACTGTCATGACAGAAGCCACTTAAGTATTGAAAATTCACATAAACAAATGCAAAAAACCAAAATACCACAAGGGACAGATACACAAATATAAAAAAATACACTCTTCTTGAGGATTCCTCACAAATCATAATGAAGAAAGACAAAGAAAAAACTGTAACCACTGTGTCAAATCAGATGCTAAAATCTATACTCCCAAAAAAGACCTAAGGACTTAATCAGTTCAAGGAGTTTCCAAGTATTATTTCTTCATAAGAGGAACTTACAAAAGAAAAAGATTAAGAAAATATTTAGTCCTATCATTTATTTCCACATTTTATATTTATTCATAAATTTTAATATGTTTAATTGTAAGTATGCTTTTAGGACCAAGTATACTATAATTTTATATAGCACTCTTTATATAATAAATTCGAAGGCTTAGTTTTTAAAGGGACACTGCTAATTTTTAGTGTGAGCAAATTTGAAAAGCATGCAAAGCATCATCATCTATTAAAAAGTATTCTAAAACTTTCATTAAAAAAAGGTGGTCCTATTGGCAAATAAAGCGAATTATTAATGTATGTTGATTTACCAAAACATAGCCATAGTCACCCTGCTAAATGTTAAACGTCTCCAACAATGTGATCCATGGGTTTGATCACCACTGACACCACTTGGACGTACTGACACATACAGAACAGTTATTCAGCAGCATTTAAACTTTCATTAAGCAGCACTCTGCTCTTACATAGCATATCTTTAGGTAGGATCTCAAAGTGCTTTTCAGCCATTAACCAATTAAGCTCTACAGTACCCCCATGGGAAAAGTATTGCATTATTTATACTCATTAGTCCAGCAGCTCCCAATTCAAAAGTGCTGCACTTCAACATATTGGTTTTCACTTACATTTTCTTTCTGAATTGTTTTGAATATTTCTCCATGAATATTTTTCTCCATGTTCAGAATTTTTGTGTTGTTTGCAATATCATTTTATCAACAATTTAACAAGTATAACGGCTACTGTGAATATAATCAAAACGTTCCAAAAGCAGCTTGTCAAAAATTGTCTATTATGAATCTTGCCAAAGAGTTCAGAAATATGGAGCTATTACCAGTGAAACAACCTTCTCCCTGAACATGCAGATTTTTAAGGCTCAAACCTCCATTCCATCAGCACAAAGCAGAGACGTTGTTCTGGTTGTTCTGTGTCTCAAACTCAATAGCCCTTAACATTATTGTAATTCTAATTATGTACTTACAGTATGATCAGGAAAGATAACTGGAGATGCAAAAGACTTTTAGGGGAGATGCGAAGGTAAATAAATGAAACATTGTTGAGGCAAATGGATATAAAAGAAGAAAGTAACAAACTGGGTGAAGTGGCATGGGACACACCATTGCTGCTGTATCTGCTCTACAGCAGAGTCGGGCTGCAAACCAGCACAGCATACACAAATAAACTTCATGTAACTAGGATTTCACCTCTCATCGCCTCATTTACCAGAAGCAAAGACAGCCCTTACTTTGATGAGGAAATGATGTGTTTGTTGGGGCTCTCTTTTGGGGAACTTTTACCTTATGCCTAAGCCCACTGCTGTTCTTGCCTCAGATTATGCAGAGTGAATCATGTCAGCCTGCCAGTCCAACCAGGAAAAAGAGTATTACACGGCAGGTTCTCTCTCCTGTATCAGTTGTGAAAACTAACAGAGTCATCTGAGATTCAAATAAACACAATACATACTGAGACTCAAGGCAGATAATAAAGATAAGGATCTTTTAATTATATTTACCAGTGAAAACCTAGTCAAAAGCAACAGCACATCATTGACCTTAGGACTTGGTTCTGCTGGGGTCAAAGCACCAGGGTGCTGGCCTGGCACAGCAGCCAGCATTTGCTGAAGAATTTTGCAGAACTGAGGCCCAAGAGCTCAGCAGAGCTCACACAAAGCCCACAATTACTTCAGAGTGAAGGAAAAAGAAAGCAAATCTAACCAATGGCATGAAAGAGCAAAGAGGGTGCCTCCTATACCATGTGTTACTACCATGGTAGTAGCTCATTAAGTCAGGCAGACTACATATGAAACGTGAAGGTACAGCACTTAGAAAGGAAAATTGTCATGCCTGCTGCTGCCAACATAGGCAATCAGAAAGAAGTGTGAGGTCAGTAGTGACAGATATAACATATACTAGTGCTAAATAATTCTAAATTATAGTCTTTACCATGACCAGAGGGCAGAGTAAAAGCAAATCCACAGTGGAATTTAATAGCATTACAGGATGCTTTGAAAGCAAATCCTAACTGAATGGACATAGTTTAGTGGGTAGGACATGGTTTAGTGGGCATGGTGGTGTTAGGTTGACAGTTGGACTTGATTTTAGAGGTCTCTTCCAACCTTAATGATTCTGTGAATGGAGGGGTGGGAGATGCAGGTCTTGCGATGTGCAGGAAGGTAGGAAATGGTGACTTGCAGGGGCCAGAGTCAACCACATGGGACCTGGGAAGGTTACAATGAGTTAACTTTAAGGTAAAAGGTATGGTCACAACCCCTCTCCCTTAAATGCATATATACCAATGGACTATTGCTATAATGAACTGCTATGAAAGCTAAGGGTAATCAGGTCCTACTGAGAAAAGGAAAACATAACCAGCATCTACACAACCTTAAACTTGGACAACCATCAATTTATAGTGTGTGCTAACATTTTTTTCAGTATGAACCTTTCATGCCAAACTCCTGGAGTTCCAAGGACCACTGCCCAGAGCTATTCAATAAAAATGATGGTTTAGACTTGTTTTATTCTCTAAACCTGCTAGCTAATTTCAAAGTTAGAATTTCTCAACTATAGTCTATTATTACTATATGTTTATAAATATTACTATATTATTATATGTTTATAAATATTTAAAGGGTGAGTGTCACGAGGATGGAGCCAGGCTCTTCTCGGTGACAAACAATGATAGGACAAGGGGTAATGGGCACAAGCTGGAACACAGGAGGTTCCACTTCAATTTGAGAAGAAACTTCTTCTCAGTGAGGGTGACAGAGCACTGGAACAGACTGCCCAGAGAGGTTGTGGAGTCTCCTTCTCTGGAGACATTCAAAACCCGCCTGGATGCCTTCCTGTGCAACCTCATCTAGGTGTTCCTGCTCCGGCAGGGGGATTGGACTAGATGATCTTTTGAGGTCCCTTCCAATCCCTAACGTTCTGTGATTCTGTGATTCTGTGTAACCTCTCAATTATAGTCTGTTATTACTATATGTAACCAATATAGTGATTGATTTTATTTTTGCTTCTCTCTCTGTAGGAATTATTACCATGTTTTGTTTTTTTTAAAAAAGAATTAATTTCATTTTCATGCTGCTACTTTAAGTATACTCAGATAACTGAAAGAATTACAGGGAAACTGTCCGGTTTGCTATTTGATGTATAAAAAAATCTGGCCTAGCATGGCACATCACCTCATTTTCTAGACAACATTAAAATATGAATATTAGACCTTACTTTTGAGGCTGCGTAGACAAAATCATATTCATCACGTCTGATGAACCTGATTTATCTACACTGAGTGCCCAAATGTGAACTGGAAATTTATTCAACATGTAAGCAAAACTGCAAAGATTTATATGCATAATTGTAAACATCCAACTTCTGTAGGTATAAAATATACCTGCATGTAGTAATTTCATATTTGTAAATTACAACTAAACATTTCCAGTTGTTTACGTGCTCCTACCCCCACCTCCCTCCAGCCACACCAAGAGGTGTGCTCAGTCGGATGAAGTTGCAGGATTCTGCTCTGCTCTTACCTCAAACCACATGAGAGCCCAAATGTTTCTAATACTCCTTTGGGGTCCAGTCTCAGCTAAGGCAGACTGAATACCATACTCTACTTTAAAAAAAAATTACTTACATGAAGCTAAAAACATTATTTCAGTTAATAACATAAAAGCTGAAAAATCCCTAGATTACTAGATCCTTTATCACTCAGCCTAAATTATTTGGCACTGTTTTCTTCTTCTTGTGCTTTGGGGTAAGGAAGAGAGAGTGTTGGTGGTTGTTCTTTGGGTTGTTTTATTAATAACAATTATTTTTTGTCACCCCACCATAAAAAACTGCATGTTCAATTGCTGGTTTTGAAATTTATTTAGACATGGTAGAACAACTGAACTTCGTTGGGAAACATTTCCATAAAATCCATCAGGTAACTAAGCCAAGGGTAAAAAGTCCCAGGATGAAATTTTTTGAACTCTTGTAGTTAAAGCTGCTAACCTGGACCTTTATGGCATTTAATTTTCTGCCATTCCAATACACTCATTGGCATCTGGGCTGAAAACTCTCCTTTTCCAATTCTTTTTTCTGTCATCTGCTGGAAGGCAGAGCAGAATAATTAGACTGACTCAAGCAGTTGCTGATTGCTTTCAGTGCATAGTTCATTCCTTGGGACCACAGAGAGGAGTCTTGCTAAGTAAGTATCAATAGACTGGATAGGAATGTTTACATTTTCTTCAACATAGCTGAAGAGCAATGCCACCAAAAAAAACCCCCTTTCTTTTTTAAGGCAAATTATTAAAAAAAAAAAACACAACACAAAAACACATCTGTCATGCTAACTTCTACCATCTCTCTCAAAAATCACAAGTTTATTATCAGCAACCTGTGGGCAATTAGAGTAATTATCAGCAGACTTGGATTCATCTTAATCAGTGTTTGTTTCAATTCCACAGGCAAAGGTATCACCAGTAAAACACTACACTAGGAAAACTGATGACTTTACATCTAGCTATAGTCATGCTGCTGTGATTGGCCCTCTCTCTAAAAAAAAATAAAAAAAAAATATATATGAATATTACATTGCGTTCTGTGAGTTTTTCAGTATGTCACATAATGCCTTCATGACATACAATTTAGCTCATGACATTTCCTTCTATACAATGTCAAAACTGTAAGAGCACATTCCATAATGACATGAAGTACACATCAGTAAAGAAGGTGAAACCTAAGTTCTGAACTATCCTTCGATACTTGAAAGGACACTTTCATATTTGTCTCTTCTCTAGCAACTGCGATCTGCACTGCGATGAGCATCCAGTCCAGGAGTCCAATCTGAGGAAACATAGGGCTGCCTATCAAAGCTACTAACCATGACAGCCACCTACTGAATACCCTGACTGGGCCATCCAGCCGTTGACAGACATGTCATTACTCATGTGCAAACAAGCACCTTTGCCTTTTTTTCTTTTTGTGCTATGAGATCATTTATCAACAGTAAAGTTCTACTTTCCTCATGATAACTAGTCCTATTTCTCATGCATCACCAGATCATGAAAAATTTCAAATTTTCTTCTATGCCACTGAGAACCAGGGTGGTGGAAATATAGCACAGGCCAGAAACCAGGAGGCTCCCCATTCCTCTTTTTTGTTTTCCAGCTTGTATTACCAAAGAAAAGGCAGATGACTCTCTCACCTATCCTACATTATAAGCAGGTATTTTCTACAGGAGATTACATGTGAATAAAGGTGAAATTTGTTGATTACACAACGCACTCCCCAAAATTGTTTAATAGCCTGCTATCAAAAATGAATAGGTGTACTGAGTGGGTTTTTGCAAGGATCTGAACTTGGTCTAGTTTCAGGGAGAATTTTCACTAGCAACCTACATAACTGAACAGAGGACACACTTAAATCTGCCGATCAACGAGAGATGACGCTGCAGGTATGCTGGATAACAGGGCTGGAACTCAAAAATATTTTCTCAAACCAGAGAAGTGGTCAGAAAAATAACAGAATGATTCAGCAAAGGCTAATGCCAGTTTCCATACTTGGGCAGACAGTCAGATGCACAGCAAGCAAATGGTGAGATGGCGGCTTCTTCAGAAGAGGATCAGGTGTTCTAATAGACCACGAGCTGAATGTAAATTCAAAATGTGATTTAAAAAAAAAAAGAAACCACCATACAGGAATACAAACAGGAGTAAATACTCCATAAAATAGGAAGCACTTCTGTCCTTTTGTTTAGTGGGAAGGCATAAAAGAGTGAAATTTTTGGCCTAACATTTATAAAAGATGTGAAGCAATTGGAAAGAGTCCAAAGAGTAACAGAAATTACCACAAGTCTCAAAGGAGGAACTATGTAGGAAGACTGAGTATACTAGGACTACTTAGACTAGAGAGGAAAAAAATTAAAGGTACTTTCATCATCGTGAGATCTGAAAGAAAGTTGCACATCCTATGGAATAACCTTGTCTCCACTGTACCCTGGCTAGGACAAGCAGCAATGCACCTACCAAAACCAAAGTTAGAAAAATCTCTATTAGGAGAAGTCTTTCTACAAATAAAATGGCATATTGTAAGACAGGGCTTGCACAGACCCCATTGTAGTTTTATTATTTCTTGCAGTTTTCGAAACAGTTTAGCTAAAAAAACAGGTATAAAATTCAGCCTGCTTTGGGGGCCAAAGAACAGACTAGTCAGTATCTCAAGGTCTTTCCAGCCTGTTTTATCTTGTTATGTTATAATTTCTATGATCAATTTTACAATTTTTTTAATGAAACACATAATAGGGTTTTATCCCTTAGAGGTCTAGCCAAGTCTTTCTTTCAGTAGCAGTTTTAATGGTGCTCATGGCCGTATGCCAGTTATGCTACTGAAAGCTTAGCAGGTGATTTATTTGCTTATAGGCACTGTCATATTTTATCCATCTCAGCATCTATTTAGTAAGTGCTTTAACATTCTAGAGTATGGCAGGTGCTATATAAAACACAGCATTATTTTCCATATTTTATTCTTCTCATTGGCATTCCCACTCTCAGATTAACTGGCAAGAGTACAAATATTCACAGCAATTTTAAAAAAGAAAGTTTCAGTGCTCACTGACAGCCACAGTTAGCTGTGTACTACCAGTAAACAAAACACAGAACAACAATGTGCCTTTCCTATTAAAACAACATTTCTCAGCCATTTTTTAATAGAAGGAAATGCAGTGGTAGACAAACTGTGGTAGGTCATTCAAACAGACACCACTGCTAATTGTATGCTGCAACAATGGTACCCGATTTTCTTAAAATGTATTATGGTTGTGTTTCAATTAGTCACTCCATCTTCTTCTGTGGCATAGAAGAGGCAGAAAAATCTATCTGAATTAGACATTTTCCATTCATAACTTTATCCTGCCCGTGTTTAAGATTTCTAGGTGGTCCAGATACAAACTCCCACTGAAATTAATGACAGTAAGACACCAGAAACATCTGCGGAAACCATCCTGAGCTGACAAGATACTATTTCTCCTCTACTCCTCAAACTGCAGTTGTACGTATTGCAATTATATTTTTTTAAGGTTCTTGAGTAACTTCTATTGCTTTCTCTTTGATCTCTCTTTTTAGAGAATAAGGGGACTGAAACTGAATAAAACATTCAAGAGTCAATATTTCAACTTATATCACTGAAACACACAATAACCTTGAGAAGGTCATCTCCCCCTCATATCCCAACGTTTTTCTTTACTTACATTTCATTTTGGCTGCAGTCTTGACTGTAGTGAGATTAGCCATTAAGCATAATATGGACCTGTATGAAGCCTGTGACTTTATTGCTTGAAGGACTTGAAAATAAAATATTTCTCCTTTCTTTAAGCAAAAAACTTTTAACCTGTGGTTTGTTACACCAACACCCTTAAGCAGATTCAAACAGAAGTGCAAGGAACATATCTGAACTTTATGCACAAAGCTTTCATTTTTGTCCATCACTATAAAATATAAACAACAGTGGCTCCTAACTGGCTGCATCTGATGTACACACCCCAGTGATTCAGAAACGATGCTCCACTGTGAATACAGTCTCATTTTATGCAAAAGAAGAACGTAATACACGTGAACACTGGCAAAAGCAGAGGAAAAAAAAGTAGTTGTTTTTCCTCTATGTATCCTGTGGTATTTAACAACAACTTTTTTTTTTTTAAATGATATGGCATTTGAGTGACAATTACCTCCTACTGAAAAATGCTCATAACCATGGAAAAGTCATGCAGGCTGTCAGATACACAGTATGTGCTGATGCATTTCATGGTTTTATGTGTTTCAAAGACATACAAAGGCAGTCACATGAGGACAAATTTTAATTCTGAAAGTGGAAATCTTCTCACTGCATTGCATAGCACAGAGTGCTCCTCCCAGTGAAGAGGACATTTCAAGGTGCACTTCTAAATAATCACAGAATCACATTTGGAGTAAAAATACTAATTCAGCATCCGAGCAATAAGGGTGGAAAGGGTCAAGGTAAGATAAAGAATAGGATAACCTAATTCTTTCCCTGAAAAAGGCAGTTTCAAGCAGACCCCTGCTGTCAAAAACAACCCAAAAACAAACCGTGGAGGGCAGTAGCCTTTAGAGGCTGTTTGAATGAGTCTGATGTACTTATCAGCGGTTGACAAAGGGCATCTTAGAGCACTACACTACTCTGTAACTATAGAAAGAACACGACAGTAGGAAAATTAAGCTTATTTGTGAAAAGAAACAGCCTGGCCCTCCTATAAAGCAACTTGAAATAACTTTTATTTTTTTTCCAATAAACAAACCAAATACAGAAGAAATTTTTTAACACCCATCATACAAAATCCCACATGATTATTTAATGCATTTTGCAGGACAGAGAGCTCCAGGAGAGACCTGATGATGAAATACATAGATGTCAGCACACATAACCTCTCCTTGAATGAAGCCATGTAAGTAAAAACTAAAAATGCAACCAACACCCCATCAAAAGCATTTCCAATATGCCTTCCAACATGTTTGTGTTCCTTCTCCTGGTAGGCTGCCCATTGATCTTTCCATCAGAATCAAAAAGATAAAGGGTATCCATTGCAAACGCTTTCAAAATAGAAAACAATCCCTTTCTCTCCTCCCATCTATCAGTTCTAGTAAGTAGAACAGTCTCTTTTTAAATTTTATATACAAATGATAGAAAAGCAGTCATTTGGCAAGCAGATTGCTCCTTGACTGCTGAAGCAAATTCCTCAGGTGATATTCTTGTTTCTTATAGCATCCCACATTCGGAGGTTCTCGCACATCCATCTTTGTCAGACAGGTTCCCAATACGCTCAGGCAAGAAGTGCAATAATACAAGCACAAAACCCAAAAAATCTCCTCCCTCTCCAAAAAAAGCTTTCATTTGAAGTCATTGTTCTCAGTGGCAACTCTACTCCAGTCGAATAAACGCATCCTGTGTTGCTCTGCTTCTAGCAAGTGTAAGACTCAATCACAGGTCTCACAGAGGGGTGTTTTATGAGTAGCCCTGAACACAAACTAGGAATTTCAGGACAGAGCCTTCACTTTGGAGGTAAAAAAAGAAAAAGTGGAATGTAGAAATCGTGGGTAGTCAATTCAAACATATTAGCAGCAAGGTGTCATCAGTTCCACAAGACAGCACATCAAAAAAAGACTGGATACCCCTGTGCAGAAAAACTGGATACAAATTTCTTTTAAAAAGGAGATGGGACAGTGTGCACAGCATGATAACCACAGCAGTAGCACTATAGAGATGTACTGCCTCCAGAGATCTGGCAGTCCGATGAAGCTCCCTACCTAATGTAATAAGTACAAATCCTCTCTGTTTCTCCCTGCCCTTGCAGATCTAATGGCAGTTTTGTATTCCTGAGGTGCAGTCTCATTGGGGTCACTTTCACTTCTGTCCCCAAGCAAAGTGGTTACTGGCAGGTACGCAACGTCTGGTCAGTCAAAAGGAAACACTGAACGGGAATTAGGGGGCATTTAGGTCAGAGGAATATGTTCCAGACCATGCTTAATCCTGCCCTGAGTAACTCCTATGGGTGCTTCTAATTTTTTTTTAACTTTACTAATGCTCAACTGGCTTAAATTATACCAAATAAATAATCCAATAAACCTGTTCTAAGGCTGAGAGGCAGAGAAAATACAAGAACTGACAGTGCTCTTGATATAGAGATCTGATGTGCATGTGTGATTCTCCATTTGGTAACTTCAGGGGAGAACTCCTACATGCTTTGTGTAACCTGAGTTTCTGAAGGACCTTTCCGGAACACCTTTATTCTACAGAATATGTAGGCTATGACCCTTGGAAACCAATTAAACCTGTAATATTTTCAAATCCTCTTAGATGTTCAAACTACCTCAAAAAAAGTTAATCCCACACAGGCATAAATATATTATTTGCATTATATAAATGTCCTGACCAGACAGATTTTACTTTTTTTTTACTCTTCATTTTAAGAACAAAACAAAACAAACAACAACAATAACAATTAAGGCTTTCCTCTCCTAGAATTATTCTGACTTCTGCAGCAGGACAGGCAACACTACATTATAAATCATGAACCTGTTTTAAAAATCTCATATTTTTTGTATGGGAAAAGGTAGATGATCACCTTTCATCCACTACAGAGCACAGGTTTTTATTTCCTACAAAGTTTCAAAGTATTAAATCTTAGAAGCACTTTGTTTACATACTGAATTTTACTACAAGCAACTTCAACAGGCTTCTTATACATATATTAAAATATCTTCCTTTCTTGACTATATACAGCAATGAAATAACTAGAGTAGATTTACAGATGAGGGAAATGAAAACTACCTACAACAAAAACGTAAAACCCTTTAAACTGTTAGCAAATAAACTTCTTTTCTGTAAAACATTTTTGGTATACTATATATCAAATGCAATGGTGCGTGAGCACAAAAATTGTACTGGCGTGATTTTAAGATTGCCTCTTCTGACTCACAAGCAACAACAGTTGTCATACTAATTCAAACTAACACACAGAAGTAATAGTAAAACTTCTATACCTTATGATATAAGCCATCACTATTCTGCTGACTAAAATCTCGAGTGCTTTATTTCCATTGATAATACAATTGATAAAAGCACACAGACACCTGGGGATACTTGCATTAAAATTCAGCACTGCACTGCCCCACATATGTAATGCTGAGGCATTTGTTCATAGGTCATACAGGGTCTCAAATCTCCCTGAATTTTCATTTGATTATCAACCATTCCCTTCATCCTCTGCCAAGTGTGTCTTGCCATCAGCTTAGACCCTGCTTGATTTTTCACTCCATTAAAATCATAAACTCACTCAGCTCTGCTCAGCGTTTCAATGCACAAGCCCCTTATGTGGGTTTGCAGAGGGTACCAACACAGGGTAAAAATGAAGCTAATTATGTACTTGGAAAAAATAAGGCTCTAGCAGCACAATTTACAAACTCACTGAAGCCCCAAACAACTTAAGACTTGCGACAGTCTTGTCGTCTTGCAGTCTTTCAACTGCATTACAATTACTGGACTCTGGATTAGACTCATGCTTGATTTCACTGGAACTCGCACACAAGCACAAACTTGAAGCTAGCGAAGTGCTGTCTGATCCACTACACTTGATTAAACCCCTTTCTGGAGCTGTAAGTATGGGCATAAGCCAGTGCAAATTAACAGTCTTTCACATCTTCATATGCCACGTTGCACAACAACTTAAACCATATGATTTGGCTGTAAGGAAAGAGTTTCATGTCAAAAGCAAAGGGTGAGGTGGGAAATAATCCACTGATTTTAGCCTAAAATAGATTTTCTCATAATTTTAAGTATATCTGAAATCCTTCATTTCCTCTGCACATTAGGATGATACCAACTTGCAAAATAATTGTCCATGCTTGAAGTACTTAACATAGGGTTTGCAGAAAATGGGAAAAGCTGTTTTCATTTGCAAATATCAATCCATGACTACAGCAATCCAAAGTGAAAAATATTTTTAGCAGATCTCATAAAGTATTTCCTCTTTTAAAGGTGGACTCTATGGAGCAATGGATACTTCCAGATGAAACTTGCCAATTTGTGGAATGAATCCAATGTTGCACAGAGATCTTCTCTTTTCAAAGAGGAAATCATCTTGCCTCAATTTTTTGCCTGAAGTGATGTACAGATATTTTTTGGACCTCTGCCTAGTGAATTCCTGTAAAAATTGTATAACGGTTTGATACTTCAAAGTTTGATGAAAATTATTATTTTGCCAGTTATTAAAGTAAATTTCAATACAAGGGAAAAAATCTGGAGTGAAAGAAGGGAAAGCGATCAGCCTTCACTTGATGAAAGTCACACGCACCTTCTCCTCCTCCTGCATCTTTTCCTTTATTTGTGTAAATGAATGGCGCAGAGCAGCCATGTGGACTTTAGCAGCACTGTTGAGGCTGAAAAGACTAGGCCTCCCCAAACTCTACCAACAGATTATGAAGCAGCAGTAGTACTGCGGAAAAATAGCAACTTACATTAAAAGCTGAATAACTACTTGTTCAATAAAAATGTTCATTTCCTTTTTCATGCACTAGTTGAAAACTGCCAGAGCAGAGTTTAGAACAGGCTTTTACCATCTGACTGGCATCTGTTCATTTAATCAGCTCAGTTCTTGCGTGTCAGACTTGGGCACACCAGTATCATCGGTACTGAATATGTCTCTACAAGACATATTTGTTTTAAATCATATCTGTTCATGGCTTAATAAAAGTACTCAGCAAAGCCAAGGACTTTCTGCTTGTAGAGGAAGCAAAATAAACGGGTTCTACATAATGTTGTAAGCCACATGTCCAGAAATTTCTAAGAATCACTTCTCAAAGCAAGTCCTCATTCCCCTCAGGATCTCCATCATTCACACACATGCAGGCATGAATGCCGACTGGTGTGTTCCTATACACACATGCAGACAGTCATTCAGAAGTAATCTCAAAATGATAATGCTTTTAATGAATTTGAGAATGATTTTTTTTCCTGACAAAAAAACATTTTGAGAAAAATATCCAATTCAAAAAATCATAGACTTCATAAGTTTGGGTAAAGGAGGTGCCTTCAGATAGAAGTGGAAAGGAATGCTGTGCAACTGCAGAATCATCTTCCCATTTCTAGCAACTCACGACTCACTGACTGTTTCATTCAATTCTGAGTAAAAGCACTAAGTAACAAAGGTGCAAAAAGTTTTTTTCGTCTAACATGGAAGTTGAAATGTTCAGAGTACACATTAGAGAAATGTATTTTCAAACCATGGCAAGCTACTTCAAAACAGAAGATAAACACTCACGAGGTAACAAAAAGCTTTCACCTGTAAGAGCTTTGCTCAGAGCTGGATGATGCTACAGGCACCATCACCTTTGCAAAAAAAAGGCAGGGAAACCCTAGAATTCAAGGAATCTTTGATGAACCAGAGTCCCTAAACATAAGCAGGTAACACACATGCTGATTTAGCAAATTAGGTAAATTTTAGCTATTGCACTTATGCTATTAAACAGATTTAAAAGTTACAGGGCTCCTGTGGCAAAACCCAAGCACCACAAATTTCGCCTCTTCAAATATCTTAATTTTACTTGCATATTAAATTCACCAATATACAGAAATCAGATTATTTCAGTTAGCAATATAAGTAAGTTTGCAGCTTTCTCTTAGAAGTCACTTTAGTAGGTGAGCTGTCAGCACTTTCATTAACTATTAGACATTATATTAACCTTTCAGACACTGCACACTCTGAGGTAGTTTTATGGAGACATACATTTATACTTTATTCCATTATTCTTTATTTGCCCCTCTGCATCCTAGGCCTAATTCATCATTGGAATAAGGCAGTAAAACAGCACTGAAGGCAATCATATTGCCACAGCCATAGCAACCATTTGCTTCAGTCATTACAGACTCCTCCTGACAGCCGGATCATCTCAGGGTTTGACTGCACCCAGCGCGTCCCAGAAAACAGCTCTACTGCACTGGTCTGAATTTCAGATGGCGTGAAGTCTGAGGTAGCCTGTGCTTTCTCCTGGTGTAAGGGGAAGAGATGACCCTGCAGACTTTTTCCCACCACATGTCCAGGCAGGCTGGGGGATGAAGCCCTCAGACCTGAAAGGAGAGATCTGAGAGCTCAGACACCAGAGACCCCAGTAATATAAAGGTGTCTCCTTACTAGAAAGCAGCAGACAAGGTGGAATTTAAACAAAAATATGTCTGAGGCATGTCAAGAAATGTATGTTCCTTCCTTCATTTAGAGCAAATTAGTATTACTATTGGAATGGAGGAAGCCTGGATTGAAGTCTGGGTCAAAGCTTGGGCTATATTCTAAGCTCTGCACCTACATACACAGCTCTCATCTCATACAGCCCACAAACAGAAAGGAGCAAAACCAATAATTTAACAGAAAGTTTCTTCCTATTTTTTCCTCTTTCAAAATGAGTAAGATTGGGAAAAAAAAATTATGCACTGAATTCTTAAATCCACCAAAAAGCAAAGTTGTATAAAGAACAAAGCTGGGGGACGCTAACTTTCTGCACAGTAAAGCAAGCACCTGCTAACATCTGGGAATATTTAATTATTGTAATAAACCATAGCTCAGAACATCTATCTAAAAAACATGGAAGATAATATAAACACTTTTTTGCCATTTCAAAAATCATATGTCGCCATATTCCATGCATAACTTTTCCAGAAGAAAATCGTAAGGGGCTTGTCAGACCAAAACCACATGAACCTTACTTTCTCAAGAAAAACTAGAAGACCATGATATGTAGAAACAATCTGCTTCGTTCAGTAGAGATACTGCTTTTGTTTAGTCTGTTCTACTAGTTTTAAATGTGGAATATGTTTTGTGAGAAAAGTGCATAATATTAGCTTTTAATTGAATTCAAATTTCCACTCAAATGAAACTGTACATGTCCCAGAACAAAATTAATCATTAGCTGGTAAGCGAGAATTCCACCAGTCATTATTTCATAAAATAAGAATGTATAACTACTAAGATACTAGCAATATTTGTGTTAGGCTGCATCATTGCTTAAAAGTGCAAAATCAATGCTTACTTTAGCATAAAGGACTAACACTATTTACCAAATAACTTATTTCCTCTTTTGCCAGGCAGTGAGAACCAAGCACTTTCAAGGAAAACAACATTAAGTGCACAAAAGCTTCCCTATGCCTTTAAAGAATCCATTTTTAATTATGATTTAAACCAATTCAGCCTGACTGATGTCCTGGTTTGCTCCCACCAATCTGCAAGCTTCCCCTTCCATCACCAGAATGAACGTTGCTAAGTTTCATACTGATGGGTAGTAGGGAGCTGCTAGCTCTCATAAATGATTTCTCGTGTGCATCAAAGGAAGGCCTTCAAGTGCCTTCCCTAACTATCTCCTCTTGATGCTCTCAGGAAAGCTGATTATTCTCTAAAGATGGTAGTCTGGAATAGAGTTCCCACTCTCAATTAACCTGGGCTGGTTCCAGCTAATGAAGTGGAAGGGAAGAAAAAAAAATTAACAAGATATATTACACTACTTTTAGCATAAGACCTTATCCATATTCGGCACAAATTTAACATGCTTCCAACTGTAAATTGAAGATTTGATCAACATATAGTAAAGTTAAACTCAGTGAACAGTATTATTTTGTTTGCAGTGTCTAAATTAAAAGTGTCTTTAGAAAACTAACAAGCAAATTACATCAAGAAAAGGCAACCGCAATCTAAAGGCCTTGTATGGATAAGTTTAGCTGAAGACAGAGATGTGAGGAAGCATGTCAGTCCTATCTTTAAGAAGGAGGGTATGGGGAACTACAGGCCAGTCAGCCTCACCTCAGTCCCTGGGAAGGTGGTGAAGCAACTAACCCTGGAAACAACTGCCAAAACATGAAGGTGGCATCAGCACGATTTATGAAGGAGAAATCACATCTGATCCATCTGTTAGCCTTCTACAAAGAGATTGTTGGCTTGGCAGATGAGAGGAGAGCAGTGGATGTGTTCATCTTGACTTTAGTAAGGGCTTTTGACACTGTCTCCCATAACATCTTCATAAGCAAACTGAAGAAATATAAGACTAGATAACTGGACTGAAAACTGGCTGAACTGTCAGGCCCAAAAGATTGTTATCAGCTGCAAAACATCCAGCTGGAGGCCAGTCACCAGTGGTGTGCCCTGGGGGTCAATACTGGGTCCAATACTATTTAACATTTCTATTCATGACCTGGATGATGAGATAGAGCGCATCCACAGCAAATTCACACATGATACAAAACAGGGAAGAGTAGTTGATAAACCAGATGAATGTGCTGCCATTCAGAGGGACAACGACAGACTGGAAAAATGGGCTGACAGGAACCTTATCAAGTTCAACAAAGAGAAGAGCAAAATCCTGCTCCTGGGAAGTAACAACCCCATGCACCAATATATGCCAGGGCCTGACCAGCAGGGAAGCAGTTTTGCAGAAAAGACCACTGCCAGCAGGTCAAAGGAGGTGATCGTTCCCCTCTGCTCAGCACTACTAAGGCCACATCTGGAGTGCTGTGTCCAGCTCCGGGCTTCTCAGCAGAAGCTCAGGGAAGAGCCACAAAGATGATAAAGGGATTGCAGCATCACTTCACAGTCCTACGAAAATATGGGAATAATGATGCAATAATCAGGTTTCAATCTCTTTTGGTTGCAATTATTTCCTTTCATGCATGGTTAACATTAAGCCTGTGCAACAATAGCATATTTAATATACTCCACAGAAAGCAAAGCAGCATGTCCCCACCACACAAAAATTATTAAAGAGATAACACCATATGCTTTGTATCCTGTGGAATGTTTTAAAATATTTTTGGATTTTCAAGAGGAAGGATGGCTACACAACTTCAGTATTTAAAAAAATAATTTAAGATTTTTGCTTTCAAAGAAAACATAGAGAAAAGGAAAAAAAAAAACACCAAGCAAACAGTAACACACTGACTTCCATTCTTATACACAACAAGCCAAAAATACTCTTGCAATGGCACTCCATTTCTGCTAGCAGGTATGTGGGGGGCGATGGATTGTTTAGTTTTTCCAAACAACAGAGCTGCTGCAATGACTTGCAGATCACACAAGAGAACGCTGCAATTTCTTTAAGGACTGTGTTCATTTCAGTTCCACCAGAGGAGAGGCAAGGACTCTTAGCTGTGCCAAGAAAAGGCAACTACAGAGCTCCTGCCGTGGAGAAACACAGGCATGTGACCCAAAGGGAAGCCAAGTCCAAACTTGCATAATCCCCACCAGAGATGGGTTCCCTAGAAATACCCTTCTGTTTTCTCAACTCCCTATGAAATAACATGCTACAGTATCCACGCAATGTTTTAAGTAAAGGATAACAGACCATTTTCTTCATGACTCTATTTGATTTCCTCATCTAAGTGTTTAAATCTACACTGGCTCAAACACCACCTACAATTATGCCAACACTTTGTCAAAAATAACTGTATATATATATATATAAAAATATAAAAGAACCACACAAACCACACACCATGTATCTATCCTAACTCATGAAACTCAACATGCCAGTATCGCCCAACACCATCTAGAGGGTGTTAGTAGACAGTGCAGTGAGGTGTGAATAGAAGAGATGGAGACAACAGCAGCTGAAAAGCAGAGAAAGCCTTCACCTACTCCTCTCGGAATTCCTGCAGCACATAAAACACTTTCTGGTTTACCTTCTTCATAACCCACTCCATCTCCTCTATATATTTATTACACATTTCCAACACCTTATTTAACTCCATGGGTTTTTTTCATATTCTTTTCCCCTAGAGCATTTTGCCAATATTAAAAAAAACAAAAACCAACAACAACAAAAAACCCAACACCACAAAAAATAAGTTTTTCACTGTTCTCTTGTGTCATTATTTCTTTTTCTCTAATTTTTTTTTTAGTTCCCCACCTGTAAGTTGCTGTGTGATCTGACACTAACAAAGCAAAGCATTTATATTTTCCAATGTGTTCATAATACTTTATACTAAATGCCTCCTTAATTGTTGCAGCAGCTCAGAGCAGAACACTCGGCATCCTGGAGAACCAAAGTTTTCCTTCTATCAGCTAAATGGAGATTTTTTTTTCGCTTGAGGCACTTGCTCTGAATCACTCCCTGGAGAAGCCTCTTTTCACAGACAATACCTTGAATTAACTTCAAGAAAAAAAAATAGAAAATGAAATACTGGAACAAAACCACAAGGCTGTTCTTGCACCATCATCCCATAGCACCCAAAGATTTAATCCTTCTGGTTTTTTGGTCTGATTAAACTGTAATGCATACCACATGCACAATCAACCAGAATAAGTATTATATCAGTACATCTATTTTCCAGTGTCACGATATTTATCTCTATTGCAGTAGCCTTCATGCAGGTCCTGGTTAATTATTGTTCTTGCCTTTATTTAGGTGTCTATCAAAAACCCACAGGTAACTAGTAATTTCATTCTCGAAGTATTAAGAAAGCAGAATATTTTTCCTGCTTAAATACTACCCATATCTAATGAGCAGGTTACCATTTCTTCACCTCTCACAAGGCAGGAACAATTGCTGTAATGCTTTAATCCCTCAGGTTAACTGAAAATCCTACAAGCCTTTATCTACACACCATAAACTTTAATAGAAGTGTCTTCCATCACAATTCACAGGTTTCAGTTGCTACGCATGTGACCCTAAACTCGTACTGATTACTTCAAAGAGTCTATAAAGTTCTAGAAGGAACAGTGATAATACAATGGCATAAATTGGAATAATTATAGAAATATAAAAAAAAACCCAAAAAAATAAAGAAAATCAGCTGAATTTTTTTGTTGATTTGTTTACACTTGCGGAGGGAAGAGTGATATTCGTGATATCTGGGGAGGGAGGGAAGGTCACATTTTCTTCATTGGAGGTATTTTTCCTTGTCACCCCTAAAAAACCCTAACAGAAGACAGGCATGTAAAAGTGAGTTTGTCCCTTCTTGTTTTGAGACTATTTTAGTGATGCATAGATAGGAAAACTGCTCAGGTCTAAAGAGCCTTCCCCCAGTTCAGAAAACAAAGTCAAAAAGCAAGTAGAGGTCTTCATCCATGCCTGTCCTTGCATTCTCACATTTTTATAGAGCATCTCATATCACCTGGCATTCTACTTAATGTCTCCAGCTTCTGGAGTGGGAGGATGAGAGCAGAAACCAAGCTTTCAATTCATAAGCATATTTTCATTATGGAAGAAGCTTAAAAATGTGAATTTGTAATTTTCAAAGTCCAGAATAACTTAAAGACTTTGTTTCAAATACGTAGAAAATTAAATTATGATTTGAAACTATCAGCGTATCATTTAATTAGCTTTACCACAGGTTAATTAAAGAGCAAGCTCTGACAATAGGAAGCACAATTAAATCCTGTTTACATTTCTTGCAAATGAAGCACGTATGGTTTGTAGCCTTGGTCTGAATTTACCAGAACACTTTGATATCTTTCGAAATGGTGAGAAAAGCCCAAGCCACACATACTGGGCAAAGGGATGCATCTGGAAAGGAAAAACACAAGTCTGAATAAAGCTGGGGTAGGGAACAGGGTTGAAACAGAATTGTTCCCCAGTCTATCAACAGGCCTTGATTTGGGAGAGATCCAAACCAGGAGCTGGTAGAAAATTTGCTGCAGTGGATAATCATTCACGTCACTGCCATTTACATATGTGTGTGTACATGTGCATACACACACACAAATGACATATATGTATTTGATTACAAGCTGTTGCTCGGTTGTGCTTTTCTCTAGCTGACTGAGAAATGCTGCTATCCAAACTCTCTTCCTCTTTGAAATTACCTTGGAACACGTGTGATAGCAGTTACACTAACCGAAGTGTTTACACTGAGACTGAACATCTCTCTGAAAAATATGCCCCGCCCTAGCCAGAAGTTATTGGAAATAATAGAAGAAATCTTTCTGACCATCCCACTTCACACTGTCCATCTAGGGAATATAATGCTCCTTCCTAGTTTCACAGCAGTAATGGTCGAACTTGGCTATTTCATATTAAAAACAAGAACAAAGAGGAGAAAAACGTATATTTTAAGTACCTGTAGAACTGAAGGTTCATGTGCTTTTCCCTCTACTAACCTCTTCTTTGGATGACTTTCCTTACAGAAAATTTCTAAGCAGGATAAAGTTCTAAAATACTTAGTAGTCATTTTTTTACTATTATTTTCATCTCTCCTTTTCAAAAAGACACAAGTTTTATTCAAAGATCTCCCACATTAGCATGCCATCCCTTCTCCACCAAGCTGCAATTCTTCTGTAGATGATAATATCAGTATTTCAGTCCTTTATGAGAGCAGGAGACAGAACACTGACCTATGGGTCAGATGCTTCATGTAGTTGTGCTGGTTTAACTGACAGTAGGATTGACAAAAAAAAAAAGTAAGTACCAAGTAGCAGATCAGCAGTAAAGGAGAACATTTAAACATAAATAAAGATGTGCAACAGCAGCAAAGGAAACTTACAACTGACAGACACTCTCTTTAAAATTTGCCTCAACTTGAAGGGCTCATTTACCTCAAATGAAGCAAACAAGCAAGTTTCATCACAAAAACTGCTAAAAATGCTCACTCACAAAGCACTTTGGTTAATACCTACACGTAGGCCATATTGTTTTATTACTCTCTTAAAATGCTTTTTATTTCCACATTACTGAATAAACAAACGTAGGAATTCCTCAGTGTTATTAGCTACAGGAAATAATTTGTTATATATGCCTTGCATTAGATACTGGGCCATCTGTAGTGTGATTTAAATGAAAGGGACGCACCTGTTATCAGTCATTGCTTTGGGGTCTAAGCTTTCCATCTCCTTCCAAAAGATGGCCCATGTTACGTCTGCTAGGCAGGTTTCTCTACAAGTTTGAGTTGCAATAGAAAATTAATTGTGAGAATTTAAGTAGGATGAGAAACACACATGGACCTCAGCTGCCACATTCATTTAGAGGTTTTTTTGCATTAAAATTTAATTGTTCTTTACCAACTCATTCTGTGACTCTAGCGCTGCCTTATATCAGAGGTTAGCGGAAAGCTGCAGAAAGTGACTCCAAACCTCCCCGTACCAGTATACCTTGAACTTGATGGGAGACTTAAACTACCAATATGGACTTAAAAACCAACATGGACTCCAGTGATGAAAACATACTATATAGGTTCTCCCTGAAGCAGTTTTGACTGACACAGATGGAATACATATCACTGCTCACTGGTCCAGATCATCAGTGTTAAGATCCAGATACCTAGGTTGACTCCGTTTCGCATAGAAATCCTTCCTGAAAACATCAAGACTTTTTTTTCGTACTGATATTTAGAGATGGGGGAAAAAAGTCACTGAGGTCAAAATTCAAACATCTTGACATGGTTCTCCATCATAATTGGCAAACTATTGCTATCATCACTTCAGCCTGTAGTTTAAAACTCAGTATTACAGAGATGCAAAGTCATCAAAGAGAATAATTGTGCAGAGAAAACCAAACCAAACCAAACCAAAAAACCCAGTTACTAAGAGTTCAAAGCCATGGATAAAACATGTCATTCACCAGAGGTAAACTGGCATGCAGAAAATTTGCAAGAACAGAGTATGAACTCTATTTACTCTAAAAATGTAAATATATGTAAATATCTACACATTTCACTTTTGACTACCCAGTAGTCAATTCAGCCATTGCTGAATGTACTGATTACAATAATCTACTGTTAGCATAAATCTCAAAATAGGTATTACGCTACTACACAGAAAATTAAACTATAAAAACCTCAAAAAATCAAAAAAACCTAATCTGTAGAACTTACTCTACCTCCTCGCATCTACCATCTGTCATTTATCTCTGTCCTTTCTGTATCACTGACAATGGCTATTTATTAAAACAGCAGAATGGACGTAAGAATAGTTAATGAGAAAATAACGTAGTAACTATCATGAGGATAACGGAGTGCTCAGACATTTCCTTAAATCAATGGCTGGTGGCAAGAGAAACTCTTTCAACAGCTACATGTAACAAAATACAGTACAGGGTAGGGGCAATCATATAACTAATAAGAAGGGGATAAGAAGAGCAGGGGCCAACCAAGAAATGAGAAAGATCTGGTAATATTCATTGTCCCAGTAGAAGCAGCTGGGAGCAAGAGCTGCAAAGGGATGCGCTGACAGTACAACGTCTGGAGGGGAAAGCAGGAAAAGACATCCCAAATGTCTGCAAGGAAAAACATTTCTATTGTTTTCTAGTAAACATATTCAAAAAAGTAGAATTGGAACTGCAACTGCATTCTTTCTCGTACCACCACTAAGATCAGTTATATCAGTGCTACCAGACCTTAAGAGCGACATGACACAATAATGTTAGTAATTAGAAAGTAACAAACAATTCTGAGTTCAAGAAAAATTTCTCAGTTTTTCCTATATCTGTGGCCAAACATATGTACTTAAACAGTTAAAGTTAAGCTGTATGTTCATCTATCTTGACTTTTCTTCTAGTGTTGCCTATATCAGTTTGAATAGCATATTAGAGAATAAAATCTACAACCACAAATAGGGACCTGGGAACCAGGTCAAATAGCTTTGTACCGGCTCTCCAGAGGGAAGCTGAGCTCTTTTGTAACCTGTTTAGGAGTACTGCTTGTGAGTTCAGCTTTGTGGTTCCCACCAGAGCAGTTTTTCACATGCCAAACAAGGGCTCCTCACTCCACAAGAAGCTCTGCTGATTTCATCAGGATCTGCCAAGCAACAAGGCTGGACTCAACAGAAAGATGGGGGCAAGAGAGTGTCTCTGTGCCAAATACTGAACACGTGGTTCAACAGCAGAGAATTCACAGTCTACATGTACCACACTACCCTCCAGGGGGGAGTGTGCAGGGGACTTCCCACTGGCACCAACACAGCTTTGCCCTCCAAGGCAGAGGAAGGAGGATGAGTTTGCAAGGAGGAAGAAAAGAAGAGTAGGAAAGCACAGGGAAACACAGCCGTGAAACAGTGGCCTGGCCCTTCAGCCAGAGCAGGTGTTGGGTCTGGTATCAAGTATCTGCCTTTCATTGATCCCATTCTCAAATCCAAACAAGTGATACATTTTACACCAATACGCAGGAAAAGACTTGCTAAGAAAATTGAAAACATTTATCACGATGAAAATATCCAAGTGAGGAGACTTAAATCTGAATAGTGAGCAAGCGGGGAAAGGAAGCTACTGGCCTAGTTCAGAGATTCACGCTCATGATAAGTGTGGGTTACTCCCACACAGTCAGCTCCAAATACAGTCTAGACAGTCTCACACGTTCACAATAAAAGGTTATCCATTTTAGAAACATGTTCCCTATCTCATCTCTTTGGAGAATAAATAAATTCTCAATTAAACTTTTTAAAATGTATTTGTATATAGATAAAGCTTGTGTTTTAATCACTTCTGTGTGAAAAATTTCTGTTCTTCTGCTCTCTTGTGATGAGAACAAGTGCAATAGAGGAAGGATTCTCAACTGCTTCTCATTCTTTTAATATTTCATCATAAAAAGTAAGAGAACTGCTATATTAATAATGAAAAGTGGTAGAACAGTCCACTAAGGACAAGCATAATTCAGCATTGCATAGATTACTTCATAAGGACAGGCTGGGGAAAATAAAACTCACAAGCTGGCTACAGAGAGGAAGACAAAAAGAAGACATTCTCGAGCCCAGTACTCAGCAAACATACAAAGACTTCACATCAGCCTCTATTGGAGATCCCTTGATAATTTTAGAATAGAGAACAACCAAAAAACAGGAGGAAAAAAATCCAGCAGATGGCTCTAAATGAGGAGAACAGAGACAGGTGACTAACTAGTCTGAGAGAAATAAAAATAAAATGGGAGCACTGCCACAGTGTTATCATTTTTGTTGAGCCACCTGGAGAGGTAGCAGGCTTATCAATGAATGCCAAAAATGAATAGTGCCCATCTGCTTACCCTAATAAATATCCCTTACTAGAAAAAAAATATAAAAGAATACAATTCCCTTAGCACTACGCACATGCTTTCAGCAGACCTGTTTGTTTAAAACATTTATTCGGGTCTTAACAATTACTTTCCATGAACACAATAATGCTTTAAGGTGACCCTTAGAAGCATGTGGCAAGTCAGTAGCTGCAAGAATTCATGAAAACAAAAAGCTCCAACAACTTCCTTTTAAATAAGAAAAAGCTCTGTAATTATCACTGCCTTCAAAGTGTCTCTAGAAAGATATCTCTGGCCAACTGAATGGATTTGATGGCAAAACCCTAAATGAGAGGGCAGTTCAAAACTCAAAAAGTTAGTACTCCTCTGGAAATAACTGCAGCGGAAAGCATTTCCACTCAAAAAGAAGTAAAAGAACGATAGTACAAGCTCACTTCACCTCCTTTGCTGGCCTCCCCAAATGGTGGTGGTTACCATCCTTCTGCAGATTCTAAATGTGGATCAAGAAAGGAGGTCAGAGCTAGAAGATGGCGAAACAAGAAATGCTCAGTTCTCTCAAGGTACTGCTACAAAGAGAAATGGGATGGAAGAGAAAACTAAAGCATACAGGTTGGTTTGCCTTCAGGAGTTTGAAAGCAATATGGCTCTTTTTTAGCACTAACCTTTATCAGCTTCAAACATTGTTTTTGCAATGAATGAAAGCATAAGAATTTGGAGAAGAAATTCAAATTTGCCAAGACTGAGATAGTTCCAAGGTAGCCTTTTGATTCAGAGGTATATTTATTTTTCATAGTTGACATACACAGCTGGGGAAAAAACCTGTTCTTTTTATCATAATCAATTCTACCACCTCAATAAAGCAATTCAATCACATAAAACTCTCTGGATTCACACAAAGTTATCAAAAAAAGTTACCCAAAATGTTCTGCACTAAATTTTGCTTTTCATATGGCAAAAATGTGACAGAATTAAACTTAACATATAATCATGTCTGAAGAGAAAGGAGAAAACAATGAAAATCACTGTTGAAGAGACACAATTCACAAAACATAGGCAAACATACATCCACACAGGCCAGAGTTCCGTAAATGACTGCATACATGAGGCCAGAGTTCCTTCATAGTTACTACAACAGATTCTTAAAAACTTCCAAACACCAGTTACAAAACCTGCCCTTACTAAAACGAAGCAGAGAGACACTGCACTGGGTGCATCACAGAAAATCTACGCACCACTGGAAGCTTATTTCTCTGGTCAATTCAATACTCAGGAAACCATTTCTTCAAAATTAAAGTTATTTTATTGTGTAAATTTCTTTGCATTTGGCTGTCTTCATAATTTTGTATCTCAACAAAAGCTACAAATAGTCTGACCAGCTGCTCTGGGACAAAAGCAAGACACTTGGCTCCTTAAGTCTCAAGCACCTGTAGCAAGTACCAGTTGCAAAACCCGGCTCTTCCAGCTGAAGCACAGAAGACAACACTGTAACCATGCACATTATTTCTACTGTTTTGTATTCCCTGCATTAGCATGAATCCACAGTCAAGTAATAAAAACCAGCTAACACGATTTTGTTCATCTGTGAACTGGCCTTACACACTTTTTGAAATAACATAGGCTAAGAGTGGGAAGCCTCAGAGATTATGCCAACAGGACTCCATTTAAATTCAAATGAGCAAAGCCTGCCACCAAAGCAAACAAACTCTTGAGGTCGGGTTATAGGATTTTAACTATAGCATTATTCACATGACATCTCCTTTCTAGTCCAATAAAAACAGCTGTTTGGGTTTTTTAAATAAATATTTTTATTAAACACTTGGAGCAAAGCCTGCATCACTGAAAATTTGAATGGGAAACAGCGGTCCTTAATTTTTAACTTATATTATAAAAATGCATCAGAAGAAAATTTAAAGTTCCTACAATGTTAATCATCCAAAATATTCCTTCTGTTCCCTCCTTTGGTTTACTGCATGTCATTTCTAAGACATCTGTGTTTCAATATGGTATGAATGAGGGATATTGCTGTGGCAGACAGATCTTGCCCATGCTACAAGAACAAACAAGAGGCAGCTCATGCTCACAGCTTAATAATTTTTAAAAGGTCTTAGATACAGCTTTGCATCTACTGTTGACAGCTTCTCCTCCATCTCTGAGAAAAGTACAAAACAAAAGATACAACACATTTTCTCATTTTATCAAACACTAAATAATTCTTACTATGCAAAGAAAAAAACACACCCATAAGTGGTATCACTAATCTATAGTTACACAGCACACTATGACCATTCCATACTCTTTTATAATGGTCTTGTGGGGAGAGGATTTATTCCAGAGCAGGGCATCCTGCCTCTAGTGTGCATAACACACAATTTATTTAACAAAAAACCATAATCACCTAAGCAGATATATTCCTAAACTTCAACCTTCAAAAGCATTGTAATTTACTAAAAACTTGCTCAAAAAACCCCCGCAACGAAGTTTCATCATATTCTTTAAAAAGCACATGTGCATGACAGCAACAAAATTTGACTTAATTCTCCAAGTCTCCATTTTACACTGCATTTTACTTTTCTAATCTGTCTTGCACACACATTTGATTAAATACCTCTAGCTAGTAAGAATTACTCTACCCAGACCTGAAAATATTCCAGCATTTCAGAATTTGGGTTCAAAAATCTTCCAAGGAAGAAACACTTGTATTTGTCTTACTGGAAGCAAGTTCAGGTTTTGTTCTCTTACGATTCCTCTTCAAGATGAAATTTTACCCTGACCATAAATTCTAACAGCTTTGTTCAACAGATCTTTTTATTGAATGTATCCAGAATCATTCGGTATCTGCTCATCACAACACAAAAGCAGAGTTTTTCTTCCCTTTCCTTTCCATCCATGTTACCAGGCTTAATCACTGTCAGTATCAGCCTTCCTGAAAATAAAGAACTTGGTAACCAGCTCACTCATAACAATTATACTTCTGGAAGCCATCGTTTATAGAAGCACAACCTGCAAAAATATCCATTTCAATTTAAGTATCTGAATCAGGGCCTGAAGGGCCAGTAGTTTGAAAAAGGTATTACTTTCACATAAACAGAACAATCAATGGGTCATCAGTGACACAATAAGTACAAAATCTCAGTTTTGTCATGGACCACTGAATCTTTTTTAAAAAAACCCTCATTTTGGCTTATTTCTACTCACAAACACAGGTATTTTGTGGAAAATAGCTTTTAAAGTACACTATTTACCTGTTTTAAAATATTCCTTCTTAAGAGAGTAGACCTCTAAAATGGATTTTAGCCATACTGGAAGAACAAAGTAAATGCATGAAAACTTTGCTGATGCTGACAGCAGGTTACTTGAGCTTCCACTCTACCTCATGAACATCGGAGTCCTTCTAGTCCCAGTGCTGGCAAACTCCAAGCAGCCTACTTATAAGACCGGGGAACTCTGTTCTCTGTCCTCCTATACCCAAAACCAACTTATGTCAGCTGAATCAGGGGGTAGGATGTGTGGTTTTGTTTTTAAGCTCTTCTGTGTATCTACTCTAAGGGTATGCATCTAATTATTTGGCCTTATCATAGTGTGCTAGGGGGAGTTTTGTTTAAATAATTCTGCTGGGTTTCCTGGCTGGCTTGGAAAATGAGGAAACTTCTATGAGTAAAGCAAACAAACGAGTGAAACAAACCAGGTGCTCCTGGTGCACAGTAGATGAAAGTTTTCAGCTACCCAGACATCCTTAACTATTTTCAGCAAATAAGTCACATGGGTAAAGTTGCTCGTTGTAGTAAAAGTTTTGCATTTCTCTGTTGAATTAATCTCATATTGGAGCACTCAGCATTTCACTGAGAAAATAGTGTTTTTTTTTCTTGCAACAATCAAAAAGAGAGTAAAGGTATGAAGTGAACCTAAAAATATCTTTTTCTATAGCACGTAGAAAAGCCAAGAAAGGGAGGTTTTCCATTTTTTATGCCACTTCTAAGACATCCTGTTACTACTAAATTATGGCTGAGAGCTGTCTTAGCTGCAACAGTCAGACCAGAGCCTTTACCCCTGACTATTCAAGAATCACCTTTTTAAAATTATTTGCATTAATTACCTTATATAAGAAACGATTATGATGATGATGATGATGACGACGACGACGACGACTAGAAAACACAAAGACCACTTGCATACATCGTAGTCGTCACTGCCTGGTGCATGTTCATTCCCCAGGGTGTGGTTTATCTGTATCTAAGATTTTGGTTCAGGATCGACAGAGAATCCTCTCAAGAATTACCATAAACAGCTTTCTACAGAAAGGATGCTTCACATCTTGCTCTGTTTATGCTCTAGCTCCCTAGGAGGGTAAAAGCTAGAGAGCCTAGTTCCAAATGCAATCCAGAGGTTATAAATATCAAAAGTTGCTGGACAGGCCATCAGAAGGGAAGCTCTGTTAGCAACCTTCAGTAGGGAATATCACCACAGTTTTCTAAGAATTTTCTATTCACATTTGGTGATGAGATCTTTACATAATATCATCAGTTTGGCAGCTGCAAATCTTAGGTACTATGTGATATTACATTTTAAGAGTGAAGATATATGTTATTTATATTACCTAATATACACTTGGCAGACCAGCACTTTGAAGGACAGCCTCTAAAAATACCACTAGCTTGTCATCTTATTTTTTTCATACAGCACCTCCTATTTCAAGCAATGAAAAGCAAGTCACTTTGAAATCACTAGCATTCTTTTTTTTTTTTTTATTCAAATTACTTTGAATATTTCCAGTGACAGTGTAAGGTCACCTAAGTCCAGATTCTGGCTTGACCTTGCACACGTGAGGCACAATCTCCAAAAGACAGGCTGGTTGCAATGAGAGAGGTAGAAGTGGGTTTCTGCATGTATGCACAAGGGGAACAGGGGCTGGAAAAATACATCCTCCTTTGTCAAACCACTTCAAGTTGCATAGAGGGTTTTTCCACATACTGTGGTGCTCAAGCAATAAAATTGGTTTCAGATGGCCCACTGTACTAATTGTTCAAGCATAGATTGGGATACTGTCACTGCTCCAAAAAACTTTAATGGAAGAAATGGGAAAAAGATACAGGAAATACAGCAAGAGTTGCATTTCTCCATCACTTTTTGGATTTGCAGTAATTTCTCCTGGAAAGGGAAAAATAGATAGGTCCAATTCTCTGTGTGTGCAATTAACTACTGCTGTTACTGTGGCTTCCTCTTACTGGTGATGGGCACCACAAAGAGGCAGCTTTTTCTGTAGAAGTAGATGATTAGAAAAACAGAGTTTTAAACACCCTTCCAAAACTGTAGGGCTAAGCTAATTAGCAGTATAAGGAAAAGAGCTTATGTTGAACCTTGCTTTCAGGATACATGAGCCCTCTCTTTGGGTTGAGTCATTCCAACTTAGTCCACTCCAGAAAGAAGTATGAGCTCCAGTATAACATGATCCAGATACAAAAAACTCAGTGGTTTAGGAACTGGAATTCTCCTCCACATCCCAGTTGCTCACAGCATGCACACTGTTGTTTAAAATTTCAGTTGTAAGTCCCCCACAGAATTATTAATGCATCAGCTATGAAGGTCTATCTCCCACTTTCTAAGTTCTCATGATGGTTACAGTCTCCTGAGGAGCAAAACTGCCCACAAGGAAAGCAAAGCCTAATGATGGCCAGAGATGGACAGTCACAGAGCTGGGCTTAGGGATGACAGGACGTAACATCTGCTAAAGATAACAATAACCCCAGGACCAACCTTCTCTACGGAGTAATACAAACCTTACTTCTGTAATCCATGGATTACAGAATCATAGAATAATTAAGGTTCAAAGAGACCACTGGAGGTGGTCTAGTCCAACGTGCTGTTCAAAGCGGGTCGCTCAAGGACTTGTCTAGTTAGGTTTAAACACCTCCAGGGACAGAGTTTCCACAACCTCTCTGGGTTACCTAATTATAGCTAATTTGAATTCGCTGGTCTCTCTAGTTCCTTATACAGAGACCACCCACAGAATACATTTGCTTGCTAACACACAAAACCAAGCCTGTAGTTGAGCTAACACAAATATTCGAAAAGGGAGAATGGGCAGAGACTATATGTGCAAAACTTCAGAAAGATTCAAAGGCACACAAGTAACTCAAGAAGCCACACAAAGAGAAATCTCACACATTTACATCCACTTCTCAGGTCTTAGAAACCCTGTTTACTATCTACCTTGTCTATGCCTGACCTGAAGTTCACGATGTATTACAAATGCCTTACCTTTTCTTTTCTTTCTGCATCTAGCTACCAACACAACATACTGATGGGCTTTGCAACACCGTAAGGTATGGACAACAGAATTCTCCTGCAAAGCTGCTTATCCACAGCACTGAGCAAAAACAAAATACGCTGAAATATTTCTGTGATTTATATAGTGAAGCAAACAACCAGAACTTAAGAAAAAAGAAAGTCAAAGATTAATTGATTGGACTTCTGTTTGTAAAATGGTTTTTCTAAGTTTTGGATTTATATTCCAAACATCTAGAATATTTCTACTTCAGAATTTAGTTGTGGTAAGGGGGGTTAACACCACAAAGAGAGAACAGCTTTCATTTAAAAATAATTCATTTAAGATCTCATACATCACCAACAGAGATGTTCATTTGAGCAGGAAAGTTGATACGTTTATGACAAGCTATTGTGTACTCTTCCAGATTATGGCAACACGCTGACAGCTTTAAAGAAGTAGACATGTTACGGTAAGGTTTATTGTGTAAGCAGCCTTCTCCCTCTGCAGCAATCTAACAGCTTACATTTACAGTTGATTATAATTTCTGTGAAACTCCAGCATTTGCTAATGATGCCCAAGACTGGGAAAAACAGTGCCTTCTGTCTCAAGCCCTCTCCTGTAGACACACTGTTCCTCTAAAATAGTCTGAAAGACAACACATGCACTATTTTTTCATAAAGCATTTATTCTCAGTTCTTTCAAAACACTTCAGACAGCACTATTCTCTTTTCCACTTATGTACGATGTGTCAGTCAATGGAACATAATTTATCCTCAGGGTAAGGAGTTTACAATAAGCTTTTTTTGCAAGTAGCAGAAACAGCAAAACTTTATTTCCTCTGTGTCTGGAGGCAAAGCTTGTTTGCAGATTCAGTGGTAAAGGACAAATAATTCTGCTACCTCTGTTTTAGCTGAGGCATTAATAGGGTCTCTCTCCTCTATTAAGCCCTTTCTTCTCACACGCCACCTGTAACTTGCTGTCTCTGGCGATCTGGACATCCCTTGTGAAGTCTGACTGAAGTGGAAAAAAGAGGGCTTACAGCAGATGTACGAATACCATCTTGCAGCCATCATTTTCTTAGGAACTGATGCTTAAAAATGGAATTTTAAGAATAAATATTAAACTCAACCCAGTGCCTTCAAAAAAATGATGGCAAAAGATAGCACCCAGCAACAGCTTAAGTAAAAGTAGCACTCTGGTTCTCAAAAATGATACAACTTTATTCTCACTGATAAAGGTCGCCACTAAAGAATACGCTGCCAATTTACCACTCTGGGGGGCGATTACAGTTACGCACGTTCATTTCACTTCTTTCTTATCATCCGTTCAGGATACTCGCTGCTTTCACAGGGCTGTAACACGTTTAAGTGTGAACAGATTGATTAACATGCAGAAATCTGAAACAAGCTGCCACCGCATTTCTTATTGTAATGTAAACCATACGTGCACAGAGCTGTGAACACAAACTACACGGTTCTTGGCAGGTGATCCTGGGCAGAAGACAGAGAAACACTGCTTTTTAAAGGTCTGCTTTTTCAAAGGTGTTGGGAGGCATGACAGCAATGAGGATAATTTTCGAAACAGTAGACTACACAGAAACAATAAGCTACGTGACAGCCAGAGAAGTTAATGAACTGACACATTCAAACACAAAAAACCAAATCTCAATTCCTAATCAGTAGAGGTCAGATAACGTTCCTCTAGTTATATCCTTGAAAATCGTGTGGCAGTCATTGAATAGCAGGTTTCTCACGGGGCAAGAGAAGTTTTCCTGATTTGTGCAATAATATCCTGATGATTTACTTATGCTGTTTCAAGATATATAACACTCCACATATGGTATCTTGTTTCACAATACATTAAAGTATATATTAAACAATATATTTCTGCTTTTATTCCCATTTGACACCAAGAAAGTAGACCATGTATACATTTTCATTCTCTTGTTTCTCAGATTTTTACCTTAGAGTTCTCCTTCTAAAAGAAGTTAATAATGCTTTGAGAAACAAAGGCGAGTGAGAAAAATATTTGCTTACCTATGTCCCTTCACAAATGCAAATGCAGAAGTAGCAATATAAGCTCATCAATCAGCAGCTGGAGACAAAAAAAATCCTACTTAGATCACCTACTCCATTTCTTTTCCGAGGTCTGGATCGCTCCCTAAAGCATAGAGATATTCTTGTAATACATGTCCCCCAAAATCGCTGTGGATGATACACAGTCACACATCAGCATGGCCTGAGCATATGTTGTGCTTATTTACGAAGGTAATGTCTGCCTCAAAAGTAGCATATGTTCTGTGCTATGTTGCAGTGACTACAGAAACTTTTTTCTTGTAAAGCAGCAGAGAAAATATCACCTAAAACCTCAACATATTGTTGGTATAATTCTTCATGTTGCCCCAGTAACTCTTAAATGCTCCTGTGGAAAAAAATCGGGACTCCTTTTAATAATTTTTGACTGACACAGACCTAATATTTTTAGGTTAGTTGTCACTGACAGGTAGGCAACTGACACCTTAGCGAACCCCTATTTATTGTGCTAAAAATTTGGTGCAAGCTATCAAAAGTATAAACAAACCCGAACGACAGATTTATGGCTAGTTACACAACTGCTAAATTGAGAAAGGCTTATAAACTAACCCCCACCTTCTACTTTGGTATTTATACCTACTATTCCTATTTATGCTACTAATATATAAGAAGCCTGGTAGCTTCCATAAACTCCTAGGCTGTAAATCATTCAGACTCACAACAGGGTCTGCAATATTTGCAAAGCAAACACGGGACACATCTACATGGAATCTCTGTGTTCAGTGCCAATACCCACAGCCAACTTCCACCACCCTTTCTCGATCGCCCCGAGCAGTATCTTAACTTCATGAATTATCACAGCTAAGGCATTGGGGCAGCTCCCCTAGTGAGGTACAACACAGCATGGATTAATATGATAGAAATCTGGTTGAGGGTGCTCAGATGATACATTTGGATATTCTAAACCAGGACTGTGCAATGGCTTCACCTACAAACCTGCTGCAAACTTGGCTTTATGTGGAGAGGTTTCCTCTCGTTGCCTCTCAAACTCACATGAAATGTAAAGGCACCTCCCAACACAAAGCTACATCACATTACACAATTTAAAAACAAACAAACCTAAAAAAAGCCAAAAACCCAACCCCGAAATGACAGCGTTACTACAGATACCTTCAACATGATCTATGATGAAAACATACTTAATTGGACAACTAAACATTTGACATTACAGAACCTCCTTTTTGCTCTCAGGCAAAGACAACCTAAAAGCTAGCACTTTTAACCCTTAATGTTAAATATAAAATATAAAAATAAATAAAAATAAGTATAATAATTTTAATATATTGTTAAAAAGTAGATAAAGTTATAATCTGCTCTCTTATTCAGCATAAAAATATTTACAATGACACAGAAATAGAAGTGTTATACGGGTAATAGAAGATGACCAAATATGATGTTATAATTAACAAAAAAAAAAAAGGAGGTTTAGCAGTAAAATGCTAAATTAAATGCTTTTAAATTAAGGTCCAGCTCTAGGAAAGCCAACTATGTGTATTTCTGCACTTGACGCATCATAGATACACAAATATAATGGTTTATGTAATTACCATCTCCATAGGAAAGACACCAGAAAAGCCATCATACCAGCATTTCCCAAGCTTGCTACTAATTAAATCATATGCATACAGGTTCAATCCAAGGATGATCAAAGTTAAATTTAAAAATTTCCATTTAATTCAATGAGCTGTGGATCAGTTCCAGACAGCCTCTTTCGTCTTTATCAAAATCACTCCAACAGTGTGAAAGTGAAGAAGACTCCCTGTGAGTCTACAGATTTTGTATCTCTTCTCAGATCTGAATTTTAAATTAATTATTTAACAGTTGACTACATTACGTACAATTAAGTAATCTTTTCCATAAGGCTATATTAAAGGCTGCTACAGGCTTTGAAGGAAAACAGACTACTACTACTATTGTTACATCAACAGCTTTGGGATTTCAAGTATTTCTTTCACATACAGGTTTACTCTCATTATAAATTTATTTATGCACCACATTGTTTACCACTATAGCAATATATCCATATCCTATAGCTATATCTGAGCATGGAAAATGTCAGTCCAATGTACTGGAAATAGAGTGCTGAATTTATAAGGCTTCCTAAGATTAACAGAAAGATAATCTCAAGACATCTAAAGTCAAATAAATAAGGAATGAATGTTCAGATCTAATAACTATTTTTAATTACAGGCTCACATTCATTTAAAGCAGAGCTGGACAGAGGTTGCTGTAAAATCTTTTTTGGGAATCCAATATATGCATTGCTGCTATTAGTCATCACATAAATAACGTCTTAAATCTAATGAGCATTGAGAATAATTAATAAGAAATTAAATCATAAAAAATAATCTTTTATGTTCAAGAATCAAAAGTCAGTTAAATGAGAACTGAAGTTGTCGGCTTTTGCCAGAAGAAATGGTGTCTAAGCCTAAAACTTCACATTGCATCTATACACAAGCTTAAGTGAAAAATGGTGCTTAGACATAGTTTCAGTAAAACTCGTGTATGCAATGATTCCCAGTTGGCCACCTTGCCGCCTTCCTACACTAAGACAGATTTCAAGTGTTTCTTACTGGAAAAGGCATTTTCTTTGATCAAATCCATCACAACCAAGTTCAAAAAGTTTTTTAAGTATAACCAAAGAGGTCTCAACACCTGGTTACATTTCATGTTAAAGAGCCACACTAAAAACAATGGAATGGGAATGGTGTTACTACAACCTTTGTTACCACACCTCAGGTCTCCTTTGCTGTAGTTAGCTACTTGGAAGCCCTGGACAGCTGCGTGGCGCCACTGGGAACCTTGTGGTTCTCCCAGAGGAGAAGGGGTTTATTCCCTTGCACTGCAAAAACTCAAGGAGTCCTGAAATTCAGGTCTGGAACGTGAAATGATCTCCTAGACTGCTTGCCCCTTCTCACTCAACCCCTGCCCAAGACTAAAGAGGGAGGCCTCAGAAAACAATGACTGAAATTCCTACCACCTTTCTTCTGCATCACTTTGCCAGAGAGGATTTCTGCAGAGCCACTTTTAGGCAACTAATTAAAAATTATACCAGCAGATTTTTTTGACTGGGTCCAGACATGTAAGAAATGGTTCTGAACTCAGCTGCTGACCGAGTACAGACTTAGCTGCAGAACAACATAGACTATTCCAGCTTAAGATACAAGTGAAAAATGATTCCTATAAATTTACCCAGGTGCTAATATTGCTCTTGAAAAACACTTGAGAGACTTTCTTCTGCTTTAAAACACTGCTGTCGGCTCACTCTACTTACTAAGGGCCCATTATCTCCCAGATGTGTAAATGGGAGCTACAAGCTGAACTAAGAAGTAAATTCTATTTACTCCAATGTTTTTTCTTTAGATAATGCAAAAGCCTTTATAGTTTTGATATGATTCTCTATTGCTGAAGTTCTTTTCTGTTGACTAAGTGAAACAGAAACCAATGACCAGATTTTTTTCTATTCTTCTTTTTATGTACTAGTGATTTAGGCTGCTGTGTTCCCCTACCATTAACAGGGTTTAGAAGCAGAAGACCCCTTCATCTCACAAGAACCATTAACCTGAAGTCTTAGGCTGGAATTTCGAATAGATACTATGTTACAGCAAACAAAATCTGTTTAGAAACTCTGTATCATCATTTACATTCATCTCAAATCACATGGGTTGCAGACGCTAATAAGCAGGAAAAAAAAATAAAACAAAAGCATAGGAAAAAGCAGCTAGATTAAACAAGAGTGTGGTATTGACTCACATGTAAAAGAAAAAAAAAATCAACCCATCACATAAGTTTCTAAATGACACAGTTCATTCCAACCTGTTTAACCACCACAAAATGCTGGATGCACACAAACAACAGGGTTTGCAAACAATACAGACAGCTCTGCCAGCAAGTCTCACACAATCACAGTATCTGTCTCAATACAGCTGGTCTCACAGCAATACAAATTTCAGAAGGTAAAACAAAACTGAAGTAAGGTTGCACTGCTAAACATTTTCAGTTTGGTTTGCTTTGCCCTGCTCTTTTTAGCAAACTTACGTAGAATTATAGAATCATCTAGGTTGGACAAGACCCGTAAGATCAAGTCCAACCATGAACTTAGCACTGCCAACTCCAACACTAAACCATGTCCCTAAGCACCACATCTAAACATCTTCTAAATACTTCCAAGGATAGTGATTCTACCACTTCACTGGGCAGTCTGTTCCAATGCATGATAGCCCTTTCAGTGATTTTTTTTTCCTAATATCCAATCTAAACCTCCCTAGTACAACTTGAGGCTTTTACCTCCTGTCCTATTGCTTGTCACCTGGGAGAAGAGACCAACACCCACCTCACTACGACTTCCCCTCAGGTAGCTGTAGTGAGCAATAAGTTCTCCCCTGAGCCCCCTTTAATTCAGGCTAAACAGCCCCAGTTCCCTCAGCCACTCCTTGCAAGACTTGTGCTTCAGGCCTTTAACCTTTCTTCATCCTTTGTCACTGGGTCTCTTCCTGCACTGACATTTACCACAGATGGATGGCTAATTTATTTCTTCAAAATCTCACATGACTTATCAAATCTCTGTGCTGCTTCATCAACTGGGCTGCAAGACAAAAGACTGCCTTAGCTCTTTTAAAAACATGTACTCAAGAAGACTTACAAGTATTGACTGCCTCAACAACCTCTAAACAAGCTTAAGAATTTTTGCTTTGTATATTCTCCTGCTATGAATGTATACAGGTTACCAACAGACAGAAAACATTATTTGCAAATATTCTACTTACATTATGAAACATTTTCTGTAACTGTAGCTAAAGAAATGCATTGACTATGTGTAAAGCCTAAGGGTAAAAAAAGTATAGTCATTTTCCTTAAAAATACTCCAGCTACAACAAGTGATACTGAATGATAGATAATGCTGCTGAGAAATATTCATTAGAAATTTTATTATAAAATCCCTCAATTTAAAGTTCCACCTATTCTAATAAATACAAGTCAAATTTAAAAGTGGGTTTGCTTAATCTTTTTCTAATTTCCCAATACAACTGTGCGCTGGTTCTGTAAAAGTTTATAGCTAGGATTAATTCAGTCAATGGCATTTCATACATATTCAGGCACACCTACCTTGTAACACTGTATTTGATTATGTCTGAACATTACTACCTTTTAAGTGTCCAAGAGGTGTTGACGTCTCCTGAAACTTGTTAAAGAACTAGTTCCAAGATAGTGCGTAGCAAGCAAAGCAAGAGAAGTATGACTTTAAATGTCAGTTTAAATTGTGTCTCCATCCAGCCCTGCTACCACAGGATTTAAAAAAACAAGAACAAAAACAAAAACAAAGCCTAATAGAAGGAACAAGACCAGTATCTTCACCTTTTTATGTGTCATTAATGTTAGAAAATAGGATGTATTTAGGTCCATGGCTTACAGTACCTCAGGATAATGGGCTCCCAAGCAGCTTTGTGCTTTATTATCTTCAATGTTATGAGGTAACATCTCTTTATAAGGCTTGCTAATGCTGATATACTTACTCCAGATTAAGAACACAGCACAGAGAACAAAAGAAACCCTTTATGTGAAAGGCCTTCAGAAAGCCATATATTTTAATTATGTCAGAGAACCCTCTGTGGCACCAGATACTTAAAAACCACACTTCCCTCCAAAGTAAGCACCAGTGAAAGAAAATGTAGATGAAGCTCAGGATACACATCTCAAACTATGGCACACAGAAGTATTTCTCAGTCCAGTCTTCAGATAACAAAGGCAACATCCCCTCATCTTGCATTCTGAGCCAAAATACAGACATTGACTGGGTGGAAGATGCTATACAAGTTAGGGAAAAAAGAAAACAATAACATGAAAGAATCAAATCTTTATTATTAATGACGAATAAGGTGTTATTATAGCTCAAGGTCACATATGACAAAACAATATTCAGTTCATGCCACATCCATTACATACTGAGAGAATCAAAATTAAAACATAGCAATTGTTCTTATTTTTCTCTTTAAAACCATTTGTAGAATTGCAATTTGCAACATGCTGAAAGATCGAGTTCCACACAGATGAAGCCGGCTCTGCTACTCAGTGTCTGGAATGAGAGCAATCAGGGGATACTGAGGTCAAATGAACTAGTGCCAGGTGAGGAAACAGGATTTGGTAGAACCTGCGTGTTTTCAATGACATTTATAAGGAGTCTGATAAAAAATTAGAATAAACATGGTGTTTCCACATACGTAGTTCAAGTCTTCATCTATCCAGCAGAATTTCTGCTTGTAGAATTAATATTACAGTAAGAATATAACCTGCCACAGGAAAATGGTGAAAAAATGGCAGTATCGGAATGAGATACATTGGGAGTGGAAGGAGGGGAATTAAGAAACAGAATCTGTGCACCGAAGGGAAAACAGGAAAAGAAAAAGCTAACCTTCATCAAGCAACATCTCTCTGTTTAGAACAACTTTCTACCATGAAACTTGACACAGCTAGTGTGCCAACATAAAAAGCAAGTTCAACAAACCGATATAGAGCCAATATTTAATTACTTCTTCAATACTTGATAATTTTACAGGTGCAATACTGTATTCATCCATTTTGGAACACTATCATCCCAAGGGAAGAGCTGGTATAATGCACTATATAATTTTTCACCCTGAAAGTAATTAGTATAATAAAATCAAAGTAAAAACAAATGTTGCGGAAAAAAAAGACCTATGTTTACAGCCAAAAGAAATAAGAAAACAATGAAAAGGTTATGCTAATAATCCCCAAAAAAAGAACACCCTCAATGAAGGTCTTGAACACAATCTTGAAATCCAAACCAATTCTGAAATCATACACAAAAATGTTTTAAAAGAAGCACCACTAAAACCACAAGGATGCTGACAATTTGCTCTTTTTATCAAGGTTTGTTGCTTTTATTTCATTTTAGATACAGCACACATACTTAACCAGGAATCATTTCCAAAACAGGCAAAAGAAATCACCTGTATAAAAATAAGTGAAAGGAAATAAAGCATGTATAGTGACAGAAAAAAAAACAAAAACAAGCCAAACAACCTAAACCAAAACCAACCACATCTTGGACAAAACTGATCCTAGGCTACAAAGCATATCTGAAATAGCTAATCACAGAATTTCTAGAACACAGAGATACTTAGTTCTGGACTCCAGACAGACGAACGCTCATAAAACTTGCCAGAACGCTACTTCAAACCATTTCTTCCTCCATTCCTCTTTCCTACCTTTCTGCAGGATGTTAAATCCATCCCTATAGGAAAGCTGGCAGCTGCGTTTCATAGGTCTGCATCTCCACCTAAATCCACCCTCAACCCCAGTTTGAGCCAAGACATAAAACTTTATGAAGGCAATGGAGACGCATTCCCTTTAGCCTGTTCTGCTATGAGGATAGGAGCATAACAACAGACTGGAAGGCTAATGGTGAGATTTCTAAGGCCATAACTGTTGCCTCTCCAAAAAGTTCACTGAGCCCATTCCTCAATTCAACAGAGCATCCTATGCTGGATTCTAACTTGCATCAATTATAAGTGGTTTGTAAAGTAAGGAGAGCTTAATTCTGCTACCTATTCTTACACCGAACAGCAACTTATTGCTTATGTAGTTGGACAGATTTTAAAGGCATTATATTCAAAGACATGGATATACTCCAATATAAAGATGATCAAATTTGTCTTTCTGAATTTGTCCTTCAGAAGATTATCTTCTACCTATCTACTCATTAATATTATCTACCCATCTTTACATCTTGAGTCTCATTATTTCCTTTTACCTTTGTATTAAGAGTGAACTGCATACCTAGCAAAGTATTAGCAAAGTTCCATACCTAGTAAGCATACCTGTCTTTAACAATTAGTGAGGTGAAGAATTTTTTAAATTATTATTATTATTAACATAGGGAAGGACTGAAAACTTGTTACTGTCTAAACAGGATGGCACTGCTGGTGTCAAAGACCGATTTGGAAAGATAAATCTATTTGTAATTACTTACTGCAACCAGAGATGATCTTTCCTCAGTCCTGCTTCCTTTGCTTGTTAGCTTTAGTCAGCACTCTGTTATTTCTCTTCAGAGACTGGCTGAAAGATAAATTTTGGCACAGTCACCCCAGATATAAAAAACTGAAACAGTAATAAAATAAAAAGAAAATTTTGTCTAGAAGTGTGAAAGCATGTAGGAAATACTGACAATTCATCTTATCTTACAAATGCATCGAAAGCATGAGATACTTGATCATGAATGCTGTCCAGAGCTCTGGGGACATAAAACTGAGAGCAACACCAGAGGCTCTTCTCAGTGATGTCCAGTGATGGACAATGGGCAATGGGTACAAGCTGGAGCATAGGAGGTTCCACACAAACACGAGGAAAATATTTTTCACTGTGAGGGTGACAGAGCACTGGACCAGGCTGCCCAGAGAGTCTGTGGAGTCTCCTTCTCTGGAGACATTCAAAATCTGCCTGGATGCATTCCTGTGTGACCTAGTCTAGGTGATTCTGCTCTGGCAGGGGGGTTGGACTGGATGATCTTTCAAGGTCCCTTCCAACTCCTAATACTCTGTGATTCTGTGTGAAAGATCAAAAATGTCAAGGATAACACAAAATTAAATTACCTTAAACTCTACCATTACCACAATTTGGTAATACAGGTATATTGTATTCCTCTTTTAAATGAAAACATTGCCTCATAATTTCCTTTCTGCTCCAGAAAATTTCTCTTTAGATTTCTTTGCTTCAGTTTCATATTTGAACTGTTGGATTTTTTTAGGACCAAAAGTACAAGCTACCAGAACAAAAAGTCATATGGATACATAGCATCATATAAAATGAAAACGCATTACAAGTAGAATGTCATTATTTCCCGTGCCCTCATCACACAGTCAGAAAATTAAACAGCCTACTTACAATCTACTTAGTCCTTGTTGTTTTAAGCATCCATTGTAGACCACAGCTTTGCTTAACCTTCCTTTCCCTAAAAAAAATAAAAATATTAGTGTCTTCCACAAGTCCCATTCTCAGAGGTCACGCCTTTCCCACACCTTGCAACATATTATACAAGAACTTTCCACTTCTGTTTGACCTTGAATAATATGTTTTCTTATATCAGCTCCACTGTGTCTTATAGCAATGTGATACTTGTGCCCCACTGATATTTGCTCTAGGAGCACCCAAGCAGCAGATTCTCTTTGACTTCCCATACCTGGGACACAGGACTGGGCAAACCTGATAAAATTACAAAAATAAGCTCAAGAGAAGAAAGAACTTCACTCTAGCAAGACATCTTAGATGTAATCAGGATCTTTTTTCTTTTTTATTTAAAAAAAAAGGGTTGGCAGTACCTTTTGTAACCAACCTGGAGAACTGGAAATCACAAGTCAGCTAAAAAGTTACAGAGGTGGCTACAATGAGATGCTCAGTTGCTCTTAACCAAAATATCAGTCCTTGTTTTACAGCTAAGTTTGCTTCCTAAGCTAAAAATTTCAATATCCACTGAAACAAAAAAGGGGGAGGAAGAAAAAAAATCAAAGTAACTAAGTTAGCCTAGGTGGATCACAGCTATGGAGAAATATGATGATAGTGTAAATCACAGAGGAGAGAGACTAAGGGGGAAGCATGACACAGCACTCCTAAGGGGCATAAATAAAGTGGAATGAACTTACAGAAGAGGGTGGCATAGGCTGAGCATCAGAAAACATATCTTAGCAGCATGATACAATATAAAGTAGAATATTTTTTTCCTACAGAAAGGGAAGTTATTTAAGACTAAACAACATAAAACACCGCAAAGTGTAGCAAAGAAAGTATTTCTGAATTGATGAGGTCATGGATGAGAACACTTAATAAATCCTGTCCTTCCTGCTTCTCATGATTAGGTTTCTCACTAAGATTTCATTGTAACAACCAACCACACAGCAAAACTATGTGCATTTCTTGTTGGGTTCTTGTCTCAAATAAATTTCATCAGCATTAAGGTTAGAAGTGTCATTCGCATTTAACGCAACTATTATGAATAATGTTTAAATAGTTCAGTGAGTAATTTTAATCCCATATTACTTATTCTCTTGTCTATTGCTGGAACACAAAATATCCTCCTAATTCTGGACTTCTACAGCACTTTTATTTCAGGCCTTTCAAAAGAATTTACTAACATACGTCCACTATCAACACCTTTCAAAATCAATATGGTATATACCAACACTGCATGTCATTGATACAGATGTGATCCTACAATTGCTGAACTGTCCAGCTGCTTAACATGATGCATCATTCAGTAGGCAGCACAATGCCCGTGAAATCCTCTGGTGTTGCACACAGCCACAGGAAATTAGAAGATTATAACCAAAGCCAGTAAGTAAAAAATTCAGTGTTTCTTTCAGTTTGATGCCTGTAGCACAAGAGATCATGAACCAGCACAGGTTTAGGAGCAGTGATAAAATAGGTATCCCCTTACATGACCAAGTGTTAAAACAGAAAACTCACTACTGTGGGGTTTGTTGTGTTTGGGTTTTTTTCTATTATCACTATTCATACAATTTTACATTAAATATGCAACATCCTGCAATTCAGTTCAGAAAGAGATGGGGTAACTCATAAAAAGCGACTGAGAGAAGAATTCTGTCCTGGGTTTTTCTTCCCTCTGAGCTCTTACATAGAGCTTTCCAAAATGCACAAATAATTTAGGAGCTTCAGGAAGTTTCTCGTCCTGATCAAAATTATTTTTTCTATAGGGCAATCAAATAAATACATATTTTTTTAAAAAGCAGAGTTATTCAAGGCCTCTTTTTGATACTCTGAAAATCTTACTTATGATAGGGAATAAATTACAGCTTGTTACATTTGTAACTGAAATCCTAACATTCTTCTGATCTATAGTCCTTATTTCAAAGGTCATACTCCACACAGGACAGGATCTCACTGTGCATGACACTGTCCATCAAGAACTAACAGCAGGGAAGAAGAGAGAGAAACCACACCACAGCAGCAGGGAAAAGTTCGCAGGTTTTCACAAACCAAAACACAATAATTAAAAGAGATGATACTATCATGGCAATCAATTATCATTCTGACCCCCAAAGAAAAATAATGCACATGAACAGCAGCATACCAGGAAAGCACATGCTCTTTTGAAGTGCTGAGTGCCATGTCATAAACCTGAAATAGTGTACCACAAGGAACAATTTGGCAATGTACGACAAAACATCCAATATGTCCTAGCGAATATAACAGCTGCTTCCTTTCACACCAGTCCACAGTCTCTGCAGGTACTTCATTCAGCTCCATCCTCCTTTTCTTTTTTGAGCAACTACACATTTAAAATACTAGTAACTATTTCAGATACTGATACTATTATACCATTCTCAAAGTGCTTATCTATCCCAAGAGATGCAGAAAGGCACAGACCACCTTCCTCTCTCTGACCAAATGCAAAGACTTCTGTACAAATGAACACCGACCAATGACCTTCAACAGTGATTATATGTATCACTGCAATTAAGAAAAACATATCTCTAGCCCCATTGCCAAAAAATGTAACAATAAAACAGCACTGAGTTTTAAAACAGAGAAGTTTGGGGGTAAAATCCCCCAAAACATTCACCCATAGATTCATTTTGGTTGGAAAAGACCCTTAGGATCATCAAGTCCAACTGTAAATCTAACACTGTCAAGTCTGCCACTAAACCATGTTCCTAAGCATCACATCTATGCATCCATGTCTTGATTGCTCCTGGCTTCATGTCCTGATTAAATTCAGGTGTGTATTTCCCCTAGAGAATAAGGAGGCATTTAAAGAAATGTTAATTACAGCTTCCCTGTACGTAGGCTCCGGTGTCACAGGACACAACAGTAGTCATTTGGGCTGTGTCCATCCTTCAGATGCATGCACAGAGAAGGCGAGCAGAAACATGTGTACCCCAGTCACAGCACAGGCAATGCCCACTTACTGCAGAATGGTAGGACTTTGAGACCATAATCCACTGCCTCCAACAAAATGCAATAAGATACATTTAAAAATAATTAATTTTTCCAGTCAACAGCGCCAATCCAACTGCACAAAGATGGTAAGTTCCTGCTAAAAATTATTCATCCCTCTTTGAGTGTAATAAAGATTGAGTCAGGCAAGGGAGACAAGTGGAAAGACTTTTCTCCTTTTGTATGTTTACTTTGCCTTTGATAGTGTCTTGCACGTGCTTATTGCTTATTCTAAACATATGAGGTTTCTGTGTTTCTTTAAGAGAAAGACATAGTTATCTAATAAAAAAATTAAATCACACGAACTGTCAGGGAGATTCAGTAACAGTATTAGCAGCTGAGGCTATTTCAAAATAATTTATATTTAATTTGCATATATTAAATCAATAGTGATCTTGCAAACAAAATCTACTTACTGTGTTTTGCTTTCTTCCCAATTAGTCTCTCACCTTTTAGAGCTGAAGACTGTAGCACCAAAACTTTATTTCTCACAATAACAACGAAGGCTACTGTAAAATTAGATGGAATAATCCCCACAGTTACCTACAGAATGATTTTACATAACTTTGCTAAACTCTCAAAAGCTAGGATTTGCTCTGTGTATGACAGGATTGTATCTTTTAACTTGTCGGAAGCCCACAGTCACAGCAAAGGGCAGAGAAGCCACTACTGCTTTTAGAGATGATGATAAATCCTCAGACACAAAGCAAGAGCTGTGCTTTAACACTTATCAAGCACACTAGCCACCCGCAGCTGCAAAGGTGGGAGAGCACCAGCACCTCAAACAGACTCCACTTCTGGTATCACAATCTGTGTTAACAATACGGCTTAGGCTAAAGGAGAATTTGGTTGGTCCCACAGGCAACTAAAGAGTGAGCTTGCTTTATAGTTCCCTGTTTGGGTTTTCCGACTGCCAAAGGCTAGCCAAAAACAGATAGCTTTGTAACTTACAAGGGAAGTCCTCAAAAACACGATGCTTATCACAGTGTCTCAGTTGCTCACATTTTTCTACAAAAATCTGATGCTTACTCTAGCATTTCTAGTTTTGGTTTCCAGAAGCCTAAAAGGGCTGCTAAAATGTAGCATATTTGCAAAGATTAATCTGATGTAACTCCACGCATGTCTACATTATCTACACACAGAAACATAAAACTATTTTAGTTCTATGCAATAAACAGTAAATTGTATCAGTTGCACAACTGGCACAAATAATACACAAAGTGTACATGCAATAACACAGGAATTCAATTAGCAGCAGCAGTTGCTGCAACTTTTGCCAGGGGCATGTAGAATACATATAAATGTCTACTATATATAGAACATACTGTGGAGAAAGTAGGAACTGTGTTATAAGTAAATTATATGACTGATAATATTTAAAAATCAGTGTTAAATGCAGCTGGGGCATCAGACCTGTAAGTTACACAGTCATGTTTATCCTGGATTAGCAGAACTTTCAGCAGTAGAGGATGTTAGGTATGTACTGTTTCCAGCAACAAACAGACCAGGCATAAACAAAAAAAAGGTGCTTAAGTAGAAAATGAGCCCCAGCCTCACAGCTGAGAAGAATAAAACCCAAGATTTAGCAAGTAAACAGGCAGACCCTACTTATCAAATGCTTCAGGTAACTCATTGTTCTGCTGGCTGTGCAATACATAGACACTGTGCACACTGATTCCTGCCTGGGTACTGCCCTCTTCAAGGCAGGTTTGAACATATGTGAGCCTGTGTGTTAATTTCACCTGAAGTTCAACAGTTATTCCTTCCTGAAAACTTGCACAAATGGAGAACCTCAGGGAAGGGCACTGATAAAACCAGTGTAGTTACTTCTCAGGACTGTGGAAAAAGCAAGGAAAATGGTAAACAGAGATTTCCCTATTGAAAATAAATGCAGAGGCAGGAAATCCTTGCTAACCTCCCTCAGGGACTCTCACTGGTTAATTTAAACTTAACTTGAACTATAACTACACAGGTCAAGTTAGTTTAAATAACAAATTCAACTTAGGATACTGACAGAGGAACAACTCACACACCACTGCAGCAGGCCCTAGCACAAGTGAGCAGGGAGTGACTGCAACGCAGCCACCACCGCACATCACCTGTTGCTCCTTTCCAGGCCCTGCACCAACCCCACTTCCCCACCTCCCCATGCAATACACCAACAAAACCGGTAAAGGGCACACACAACCACACTACTAACACCGAGCAATTTAATTTGAACGCTGGTTTTCCTTTCCCCATCGTTTGGGCCTTCCCTACCCCCGCCCTGGCCTTGCTCTGCCAGCGCTGGGGCCTCTCACAGCCGAACAACACAAGCAGGAATCTTCGCGGGGAAGCGGCGGTAGCGCTTCAGGGCAGGCCGGGGCTTGAGCAGTAACACCGGCGGCGCCGGCCAGGGCCGATCCGGCGGACCTGGGACCCGCTCCGAGCGGGAAGGTGCCTGCCGCCCTTCGGGGCTGCGTCAGCCGGGGACTAACACACTCAGGCCGCGGTCGCCCCCGGGCCTCTGCGCTGGCCCCCTCACCAATCCGCT
>NW_010175310.1:0-10161 GCF_000695765.1 Mesitornis unicolor
AAAGAGTTCACTTTTAAAGCGGGCCGTGACATTCTTGCATACAAAAAATTGAAATATATATCCTGTGCTCCCTTTTACCTTAGAGAAACTGAAGAAGTGCTACAGTAAGACTCCCAAAATCTGATTCTTCTTGGTATTTCTCTGCAAGAGTATTTTTATTCAGGCTTTGCATGTGTTTTAGAGAGAATGGCTCAGAGAACAGATTAGAAACACAAGTCTGAGAAATCAAGCTTTAGAGCATTCAGGAGCAGAGTATAGGATAGTGTCTCCACACTGGACCTCAGAGATGCCAGAGTGCTGATGTGGAAGAGGTAAAGCAGTCAATAGAAAGAGTGCAGCCTCAAGGGTCCAAAACCAATGGCACAATGTGGTTCTGCTACTCCGGAGCTCTAGCCAGACTGATTTTCCAAAGTCATTCCCTACGCTCAAAGGCTCCAGTGTCTAAAGTATTTTATGTTGCCCTTTCCAATAGGAGGGGGGTGGAGAAAGAGGAAACGAGGCTGTTACTAAGCCACTATAAAAAGTGAATTTTTGTTATTAGTCCTTTACTACAAATGATTTCCTGGCTGATCATTAGAAGATTGCTATGCTTAAAAAAGAAGACGATGACAACCGGAAAATCAAAACACAACAGACCTCTTTGCAGATCTCTTTTAAAAATTAAATTGAAAAGGAATATAAATTTACAGGAAGTTCCTCTGTCACTTTGATTAATAATGTTTGTGCTTGTGTGTACTACCAATTCATTTGCTGAGGTCAGAGTGTCTGTGAGGATGGTATTGTGCATACAGAAAACATCTGCTCTAAAACAACCTAATGTTTATAAAACATTTGGAAAGAACTGCTCCCCGCAGACCTGTATAGTTAACTCCTTATGGATATTTACAGACCACACTGCAAGATACTCCAGTCTGACAAAACCAAAAGGAGTGTGGGAGTCAAATTATCTATGTTCTGTGTCATTATAAGATTTCAGAGTAATTATTACAGTACTGCAAGCTCAGACCAGTCAAAATATCTTTCAGGCCATCCCCCGTATTGTTAGGACTCAAAACCCTACAACCCCAGTGCTTTCAACATTGTATTTGTAAATAACCTTCCTTCCAAAAAGTGTTACACTAGTGTAACTATGATTTTTATACAAAACTGCTTTCAAACAAGTTCCAAGCATGAATTAATAATATTTTTATTATTTGTTATTAATACTGAAGGATACAAAGATGCTAAAATAAACCATAAGATCACATAGATCTAGAGTCCTTAACTTTGCTAATGAATTTACTGTAAGTATCCAGCAATCAAATGGAAAAAAAAGTCAAAAACCACAAACAATAGTGAGTTATTAATCCTAGGTATGAGTTAAAATTAGTTATAATATAACTCTAGTGCTATACTGTTATTTTGGAAATGTAGATAAATTACTAAAATGGCCACCCTAAATCCAATATCCAGTATCCAGTAAAGGCAGAAACTGCCACAAGATTTCAAATGCAGAAAATCTTCATTGAATCTGGAAAGAGTATGGCAAACCTCAGCCTCCTTTGACTTTCACTTCCCTTTACAAGACTTAATTTTTAAGTCACAGTAAACAGAAGAATTAGAAAACACTATTAACTATAAAGGGTTAAATGATAATTTATTTCCTGTTTAGTTTGAGTCAAATTACATTAAAAAATTGTCTATCCTCCTCCATTATCAAAGCAAATTTCTTCAACAGTATTATTTTCTTTTCAGAGTCAAGAAATACTAATGGTGATCAATATCTCCCATTGTTCATCTTCATTCATTTACCTCCTGAAAAGGTAATTGAAGTAACTATATGAAGTTTTCAAGGCCTTGAAAAGTACACAAAAAAACCCATATCTGAACAGTATAGAACATTTTTCTTTTAATAGACTTAGGAGTGCTTGAACATTAATATTTCCTTTGTTTAATCACTGTCTTTAAAGTTCTCTAAGCTCATATTATGTAGGCAAGAAATATTCTCTGCTAAAATCTTTTATAAGTTCTTAGTTTAAATCTCAGTTCATGTAACATGCAATAAAGAATATTTTTTGTTCAACCTATCATACAGATAACTTAATGGCCCTTCTGTCACCATCTTTTTAAAATTGCTTTACTACAGAGATACCAGTATTTTGAGATATTACTCATTATACCAATAAAATAATACAATTAGTCATGAGTATTTAAGTGTTCTCCATTACATAATTATTTTAATTGTGCAATATTAAGGTTTTGACAGTTAAGACAAAAACAGTACTTCCTAAAAATAAACTACATTTTTTAGTGTCATCCTTACTACTGTATCTGGATGGAGCCAATGTGTGTAGGATATTACAAGCAATAAAGTTTATTTTTAGTCTCAAGTTACAAAGCTTTGTGATTTCACTTGACTCACCACTGTAGACTAATAGGATGCAAAAGTCACTAGCATTTTAGGGGAACTATGCACTCAATTTAGGAATAAATCTTATCATTCTAACTCTGGACCATCTCTGGCATCACAGATATTAAATTTTCTTAAAAAGTATGCAATACAATACAAAAAACCAAACCAAAACAAAACAAAAAAACTGAAAAGCAATGTAGACAGATTTTTCAAATATTTATTTTTTTCTATTCCACTTTTGTAACTATGCATATCCTACTAAGTATTGCAATCATAGATATCTGGAAGCATATTTCACAGTTTGGTAAAACTCATGAAGATGGGATACTTTTATAAAATATGTAAGTTTAGATTTGGAGTTCACTGTTTCATCAAAGCCAAAATATTTTGTAGAAAAGCACACACATAGACTAAGATTGTAAGGGGAACATTTGTGATGACACATATTTCCAAGTCAGAGACAGAGACAAAGACCAAGGAACAAAGAAACAAAGGAACAAAGGAAGAGGGAAGAAAAGAAAAAAAACCAACCAAAAAAACCCAACCAAACAAAAAAACATTTGAAACCTATCACAAAGAGCAGTAAAGTACATAATTAGACTTAAGCGTTTCTGTAGACTGATTTTTGTTATATAGAGACTGAAAGGATAGGATCACATTGAATGCTAATATCAAAAAAGGAGTCAAGAACAGCTTAAATCTACAACAGAAATATTTCTGATAGTCACTCAAATGTCAGGGGGATACGAAAAATTAACTCATAGCACATCAAAATTGTTCATTCTAAGACATTGTCTAATAAATATAATTGCTTAAGATTTTAATTCAGCACCTTTAACATTTTCTGCCAGTTATAGCATTATTGATTCTTAGTTAGAAGATTAAAAATATTTTACAATGAATTAAATTTACCCAGAATTACACCAATTTGCTTCCATTCATGCCCTATATATTATTTTGGTGGACTACTGAGATCACAAAGATTTAGAGTCAAGGCCAGCTAAAGCTCAGACTCTCCGGAGCTTCAGATTAGAAAGAGAAAACTGCACACAGTTTGTGACTCTGGATACACAAGAACACATTTCATTATTACTGGCAGTGAATAATTTTGCTGATAATTAATATCTGACCTACTGTTTTATTATATTTGACACATCTAGTTCATTCACTACCTACCAAACTACCACAGCAGAAAGATTTGCTATACTACAGTGAGAACAAAAAGCAAATTCTTTTCATTTGAAACATTTAATCAGAGAAAAATATATGTTGCTTGCAAATTCAAACCAAGTTTTGACAGGAATTTTGTGGGATTATACAAGAAGAACAAATTACCAAGCATTTATTTGAAAATATTTCAGTACATTGTAATAAACCCATATCAACTGGTTCATGTTTGTATGGTAGCAGTTGCGATTCACATGACAAATACCCTTTGGAGATAGATATATTAAAAATATGGGGAAAAAGTCAGACAAAAAGTGCATTCAGCACGTCTGAGAGATTTTTTGCGGTCACAATACTGTAAGGCCATTAAGCCCCCAAGGTAAAGATTTTCTCCCTGTGCTTCACTGTCCATTTGCTGTCCTTGAACCTATATAACGTCTCCATTACTCAGTTCTTACTCATACAAGCTTTTTTTCTGCAGAGCTATAGGTTTCCAGCCTCACATGAACACTGTTCATTCAGTTCATTCAGTGACCCCAGACAAATGCCTTCTCCCACTGTTTTTGTAATGACATTCAGTACTTTTGCAATAAGCTCATGTGCTTAGATTATTAGGTACAAATTTAGAAGCCTAAACCTAGTCTCTAAAGAAAACATCTTATTAAAATGAATTTGCTTCTTGGCTGATTTAATTTTGTTGTGATTTATCCCTGGAGTACTTTCACTTGCCCTTTAGCTACCAAAGACAACCTAAATATTAAAAAAGTCTGCCTCTCATAACAAATATACATATGTGTTATACACAGATCTATGTAAGGCAGTCTGCCTACTGAGATAACTATGTAGATGCTTTACAATGAAAATTTTCTGAAAATCTGTTTGGGCATCAATAAGAGTCAGAAAAATTTGAAAACTCCACACTAAAACATTACAACTCTTCAAGGGCGAATGAGCATACTTCTGTAACAAGCCCATGAGCAGGAATCAGAGTTGTGGGTAGAGATACCATCGTGATCGCTGTTGAGCTGGGTTAGGAGACTATTTTCCTATAACAAAAAAAATAATCTTTTGCTTTGCCAAAATAACGATATATACACAGTCATTCCCTCTGCAAGTTCTGTCAAAGTGATTCATCAGGCTACTCTGGATATTTTAACAGTATAGGTGTTCTGGACTGGCTTGAGAATATTATCATTTTGATAGAACTAGATCAGGAAACAATTACATGGACAGTTATGCTGAGGTGGGGTCACATCAGGCTAAAGGATAACAATCTGAGGGTAAACAGAGAGGGCAACCTTTTAACACATCTCACCTATGAGCACTCCAGAACAATACAGCTGATCAAATATTAACATGTAGCTCTGCCAGAACACTCCATCAATAATATTAATCCTGTGAAGCAAAGTCCCTTTTATCTATTTAACAATAAAAATCTTTACCCTTCACAATCAAGTAGCTAATTTATACATGAGCCCAGGAGTACATTTAAGTCCAAAATTGCCTGTATAACTCTGTAAGCCACAAACACACGTATAAATCCAAAGTGCAAAAACATAAACCTCTGTGGAAAATGTCAGCCTTTGAACTTCATGCAACACTGCAAAATTAATAATACTCTAATGCTAATCTTAAATTCAGCTACTGTTTTACATCCATCAGGATTTTTAAAATAAACAGCATCTTCATGGCAGTATGGATCCGTTAGGAGGAAGTTTGCATTTGCCTGATTGTACTCTATATAAGTATAAAGATACTGTCTTCCCTTCAGTCTCATCACAATCCAAAGACATGGAAGACTGATTAAAATCATACTTCTGGCAAATTGTGGTCACAGTTGACTTTTTCAAACCAAGAGCTAATACCAACGTCTTTCCCTTCAAAACAGGAGCAGGAATCCCATTTATGTATAAATGACCAATATGAAAATGTAGATGTCAAATAATAGGTAGATGAAATGATATTTAAAAAGATGAGATGTGTTTATATTTTGTGAATTAGCTCTAAAAGGTTCATGTAATTTGTCTTCTTTTGTTGCAAGTTTAATTACTTGTTACCTGCTACTTATTTTTAACAACAGGCATTTAATTGCATTTTTCTTCAGCCAGCTCATACATTATGGGGCAGATAAAGATTTGACCAGGTCCAAAGGGTACTATTATTTTTAAGAAAAAGTTTAAGAAACCTGTGAATTTTGGAGTAATTCAAATTTTATAATGAACATATAATGATAGTATATTTCTTTTTTACATAATAGAGGTGTATACCTGAATCTAGCACACATGAAATCAAGCCAGTGCTCTGATTTGGATGACATTTTTCACCTAATGTAAATCACCCAGAAAAAAAATTATTATAAGAAGCCTTTGAATTAGAGCATGAACCTGAGATATTTTTAATTTCATGTAGTGCTGAACATCTGTAACAATTAACCTAAGATTAAGTTGTGGATGTTCAGATATTCAGTAAATCTGCAGTATAAGTTCAATTGTATGCATTGAGGTATACTGGATAATATGCTGCAGCTGACAATGTTGACTTTCTTCTTTCTCTTTCTGCATCAATAACATATTAAAAAAATATTTCTTGCAGAAGAACATAATATATTTCTTGATATCACTGAAGTGATTTAGTAATAAAATGTACAATATACAAATGCTACTTAGGGAATACATTTATATCAATATTAATATACAGTAATTGTAGAATGTAATTTATTTTTATTCCATTTTACATCACTGATTGTTTTCTGGTTTTAGCAAAAAATAATTTTATTAAGTTATTGTCAAATTTTGAAAATAGCTCAAGCTTTCCTTTTCTTCTTAAGATAATTAAAGTCCATGGCTTTTATTAGCATGACCAAAGTCTTTACATTTATTTCCTTTGAGGTGTATTTCATATAAAAAAAGGCTGTCCACTGATCGTATTGAAAACCTATTATATAGCGGAAGTGGCTAAACGTGTAAATTTTCAAGGCTGACTACCATCACAGGTCTGCCAAATCTGCAGTATAGGATTAGCACTCCAACAGAAAGCAGAAATTTTAACTGGAGGTCAGTGAGGGAAAAGATAGCTTCCACAGTTCCCAAATCTTTTCCCTCCCCAAGCCTGTCTATTGACTTGGAGTAGCATAAAGAGTTAGGACTTAGAAGCAGGTTAGAAAAAAAAAAAGAGACTTGCATACATCAACAGGAAAATATAAAACGTATTAAAAAGAGTCTTCCTCAATTTATTAAAGTGGATGGAAATTGTTCTTGCTATGTGAACGCTCTTTCTTATCCCAGCATAATAAGGTACCTGTCTTGTCAGAAGGAAGTTCGTAAATGTGATTTCAAAGACAGGAGTTCAAAGGGAGCTAAATTTATTTCTGAACTGTGTATATAAAAAAAAAATCCTGTCAGGGTGAGATACAGATCTGGCGTTCATGTTAAAGAAAATGCCATAGCATGTGATACTGTCAGAGCAAGCACAGCCAGCAGCTCCATTTTCCATGAGATCTTGTATTCTCCAGTATTTGCAGCATGGTTCAGCTGCACTACTGAGGAGAATGCATGGGATGGGCTCATTTCTCACATTCACCAAAAAGGTGGTTTTCCAGCATTTAATTTAGCACTGCTAAGTAATCTTCAAATTGGTTTCTGAAGCTGGCAAGTTAATGACCTTTCATATGTTTTTTTGGTAGTAAAGGTACCTTTTTCTTACTCTGGGAGCATCAATACTGGTTCTTTTTTTGTCAGCATTCTCCAATCATCCTCCTCAGTAATCAGTTTCTGTGAAAGCATCTTTTAAATTCATTTTCTCTTTAATGACCAGACTATGTACTCTGGTGTAAACTTGTTGGTACAGCCTGAGAATAAATACAAATAAGTCTCTAGCCCACTTAGATGCTACTGCTTTGTAAATGCATACTACAATACAGAGACCAAAGGCAATTTTGCAAAACTGCATTTTTTTCAAGACTTTTTCATTTTGTAGAATCATTTCATTTTGTAGACCATCCATATCTGAGTGAGTGAAGGTGTGGGTGTTTTCTATTGCTATCATCTAGCTATTTTGTTTTCAACCATATACATGTTTTTTTGATCAGGGCATCAGTAATGCTCATCCTAAACAGTGGTTTTAATGGCTGAATGCTACTGTATAATTTATAGTTAAAGTCACTGATAAGCTAAAACTGACAGCTCTTTCTCTCTCTCTTTTTAATGTCAGTTTAATATTAAAAAAATCTAATTAAAAGTGATAATGCATCATTAATAAGTTTCTCTTTAACTAGAGCCTGGAATTTGAAACTGAGAGTTGATTTTGAAGCTGTTTATCTTTTAACTAATTCCTCCCCTTTACTCTTTTTCCCAGTTTGTGGTAAAAAACAGAAATGTAACTGAATCTAAAATAATTATATGACACAGTATTTTCAGAGAAAGTGTGACATGAAACCAAACAGATTTACTCTTGTATACAAGGCATCATCCTTTACTCCAGGTGCAATTAATGAAAAGCAGACTGCCTACAGCCACTGCCCAAAGGTGATGTCTGTACAATACCTATGGAGGTGCTGGGAAACCAGAGACACTGTGTATCACGGTCTGCTTTAAAAAGTGAGCTCTTTTATCTCGGCATGGCGACAGCGTGATACAAATCACTCAGGAGAAGAGTGTAAGCAATATTTTTACTAAATAAGATACATGCCTTGAAACACTGGATTGAAACTTTTCAACAACCCGTACACGACGGAACACCAACAGGAAACCGAAATGGCCCCAAAATTATCGGAACACAGCGCAGCTTAGCAACACTATAACAATTTGATTAGCAGAACCGAGAAAGCTTAATACTGTCTTAATTAAAATCAAAAACCAAAACCAAAACCACGAGCTACAGCCCGCTGCAGCCGCACGTGTTGGAAAAAGGAAAAGAGAACGAGAAAATGAGAAAAAGGAGAGAAAAGAAGAAAGAAATAGTTATAAGAGAAGTAGAAATGGTAAAAGATAGTCACCACTTCCAAGGCCTCTGTTGTATCAGCACGTGTTTAAGATGGCATCTGGACAAGCATTTTTTTGTTGAGTCCAAGTTGGAAGATGGTGGGTGAACACATGGTCTCAGGCTTTAGTGGGGGTATTTAAACTCCTCTCCCACACCCCCTTGCCTGTACCAGGTGATAGGTCACACAGCAGGACATGACACGCCCCTCACTTGGGCAAGTCTGGACGTGCTCTCCAGCATGGCCATTCCCGCCACTGGGGGGGTCACTCTTGAGAATCACCTGCTTTGAGGCATTTAACCCACGCAATGCCAGACCAGGCCCATACACCACCCCGTGGCTCAAACAGGTGTATTTTGTTCTCTGTGCAGAGTGATCTGCACGCATCCATCTTCTTCAGTGGCAAGTTGCATATAGTGTACAGCAGGAGAGAAGAGGGAAAAGACAGAGCATGGCTAATCATACAGCAGACAATCGCTAGCCCAATTGTCAGAAACATAAATCTGGAAACTAACATTAATCCTAGTTCTGTAAGCCATGACCCCCACCCTGTGACTCCAAAGGATTGCAGGATGGATTGTAACCATGAGTTTGGAGCCCAGCCATTAAACCAGTCCTTAGGTTGCATAGATTGGAATAGTTCAGCACTCTGGTCCATAACTTCCTTCATCTTGGCTCAAGCTGCTTCTATTGAGCTGCATTGTGAAGGGTGATGCAGCACTCTCCACCAGTGAGGTTTAACATTCCACAGACTCCATTTTCTTTAAGGAGAAGCATGTCCAAGGCCAGTCAATTTTGCAGGGACATCTTTGAGACTTGCTGTACCTGTAAATTCAATTCGCCAAACGCAAACCTTGTCCAATTAACTAAAAAGTGCACTTGTGATGTGACATTTTCTAAAACAAATTGGTGCCGCTTTAGAACTCTATAAGGGGTAAAAACAGTTTCAAAAAACATGCCCACTAGTTGCCCAGTGGTATAGTAGTCTGGAGTTTGAATTCTAAATATTGCCCATTCTGGACATCCAGATGATGAGTCTTGCTGGGTCCACTTAGATGGATGGGTAAAATTAAAAACTCGACTGGGGCATAGGGAAAGGATACGTGTGGCTCTTAAAATAATTATATGCCACAGTATTTTCAGAGAAAGTGTGACATGAAACCAAAAAGATTTAATCTTGTATACAAGCATCATCCTTTACTCCAGGTGAAATTAATGAAAAGCAGGCTGCCTACAGCCGCTGCCCAAAGATGATGTCTGTACAATACCTATGGAGGTGCTGGGAAACCAGAGACACTGTGTTATAGTGATGGCTCAATAGAACATTGCTCCTGGGCATTTGGAGCCCTGTACAAGGCAAGAGGTTTCTGGGATGAGCTGATGGAGGAACTTGATAAGCAATGGCCCAATCCTACTGCTCCAGCAAAGGAGATGATAACCCCATGGAGGTAAAAAGATTTGATTTTGAAACTGATGAATATGTGAACTGTTGTAATGCTTTCAACTGGGAGAAAGCCTGAAATTTTTATATCTAGGTTAGATTATTATGATGTTAAGCCTAGAAATCTAGCTTGTAGAGACAGGGAGTGGAGATTGAGGTCCATAAGAGAGTGTGAGAAGGAGA
>NW_010175311.1:0-1434 GCF_000695765.1 Mesitornis unicolor
ATTTTGGGGTCTTCAGGGCAAATTTGGGGTCTTTTGGGGCTGATTTAGGGGTCTCAGGGGCAAATTTGGGGTCCTCAGGGGTGAATTTTGGGGTCCTGGGGTGAATTTTGGGGTCTTCAGGGCAAATTTGGGGTCCTTAGGGGTTGTTTTTGGGGTCCCAGGGGCAGATTTGGGGTCCTGGGGTGAATTTTGGGGTCCCCGGGTGAATTTTTGGGGCTTCGGGCAAATTTGGGGTCCTTAGGGGTTGTTTTTGGGGTCCCAGGGGCAGATTTGGGGTCCTGGGGTGAATTTTGGGGTCCCAGGGTGAATTTTGGGGTCTTCAGGGCAAATTTGGGGTCGTTTGGGGTTGATTTTGGGGTCCCAGGGGCAGATTTGGGGTCCTCAGGGGTGAATTTTGGGGTCCCGGGTGGATTCTGGGTCCCAAATTTCAATGTTGGGTCCTTGGGGCAGATTTTTTGGGTCCTAAATTGGGAATTTCGAGGCCGAAATGGGACATTTTGGGCACCAAACGCGAATTTTTGGATCCAAATTCTAAAGTTTGAGCCCTAAATTCAAATTTTTGGGCCCTAAACTTGGATCTTTGAGTCCTAAACTTGAAATTTTGGGTCCTGAATTGCAATTTTTTGGGCCCTAAATCTGAATTTTTAGGTCCCAAATTCGTATTTTTGGGTCCCAATTCTCATTTTTTGAGTCCTAAATTTGAATTTCTGGGTCCCCAATCTGAAATTTTGGGCCTAAATTTAAATTTTATGGCCTAAATCTGAATTTTTGGGCCCCAAATTTGAAGTTTTAGGTCCTAGATTTGAAATTTTAGGTCCCAAATTTGAAATTTTGGGCCCCAAATTGGGACTTTGAGGTCCCAAATTCGTATTTTTGGGTCCCAATTCTCATTTTTGAGTCCTAAATTTGAATTTCTGGGTCCCCAATCTGAAATTTTGGGCCTAAATTTAAATTTTATGGCCTAAATCTGAATTTTTGGGCCCCAAATTTGAAGTTTTAGGTCCTAGATTTGAAATTTTAGGTCCCAAATTTGAAATTTTGGGCCCCAAATTGGGACTTTGAGGTCCCAAATTCGTATTTTTGGGTCCCAATTCTCATTTTTGAGTCCCAAATTTGAAATTTTGGGCCCCGAATTTGAAATTTTGGGTCCAAATTTGAATCTTTTAGGTCCTAAACGTGAATTTTTTGGTGGCTTTGGGGGTCAGATTCATTTTCTTGGGGTCCCCCCCTCGCTCAGGGCAGGACGCGGAGGGCGAAGTCGAGGCTGGGGGCGCTGTGGGTCAGGCGGAAATTTTGGGTCCTAAATTCTCATTTTGGAGCCCAAATTCTAAGTTTTGAATTTTTTGGGCCCCAAATTTGGAATTTTAGGTCCCAAATTGGAACTTTGAGGTCCCAAATTCGTCTTTTTGGGTCCCAATTCTCATTTTTGAGTCC
>NW_010175312.1:0-6840 GCF_000695765.1 Mesitornis unicolor
CAGGCAGCTTTCCAGCCACTCCTCTCCAAAGCATGTCTGTTTTTTTTTTCTTAAAGGGAAATATCTTAGCAGTTGCATTCATTTTAGGTGTCAGAGGAAGCTGTATGTTCTATTTCAGTTATGCTTCCTGAGTGACGTTGTCATCTAGTTAACACAAAGAGGTATTTTGCTGCAGTTGGGTCTGTTACCAAGATGTGCTTCCCAACTGATTCTTCTGGCTTTGAATTAAGGAAGTGGTGGATCCAGGGTTAAAAAAGGTTGTCTCATCTTAGGAAATCAAAAGCAAGATCATGGATACAGCAGAACTACTGAAAAAATGAAAGGCCTGACAGAGTCCTGGGTTATGTGGCAAACCCAGGGCTTTTCCTGAAGAATTTTGCTCCAGAAACACAAAGATACTATGGCACTGTTCAATCTTCTGTTGTTGGACACATATATAATTAAAAACTATAAACTGCTCAAAAACCCTAAGCTGTTACTTGCTACTAATCTCCACTTACAGAACTACACATCAAAGGTTTTTCCAAGCAGAAATTAAATTGGTGCAGAACATTTTTCAAATATACAAACATCGAACCCATTTTAGAGATGTGGAAACAAAGACAAAGACAATGTGACTTCAGTATTGCCTCCGACCAGAAGACAAGAGCAGAACCCAGGAACCTGGACACGCGGTGCAGCGGGAGCACTGGATGCACCGCAACCACCCCAACAGCCTGTGGAAAAGCCACACGCTCGCCCCGAAACAGAGGGATCTCTGATACTCTATAGATGAGCTGCCATTGAATTTCATGTGAAGTAGCACAAACCTGAAACCATAATATGATTCGCACTACGGTTTTGATAACACAATGAAACTAATTAAAAGCTGATCATTAACAATCTTTGCGAGTGCCTGAAACAACTATTTAAGGAAAGACAATAAGCTTTTTTAAGGGTCTACAAATCTAACACCCATGATTTTGCACTGTCTTTTGTTAAGTGGTTCTTTCTGTAATTAGTGTCAGTGCTGTTAGAAGTCAAAGATGAAAATGCTTCTCCACAGGCAACAGTCTTAGTGTAAATACATTAAATACAACTTTTTATGTTTGAAAGGGAGAAACATGAAGAATGAAATAGAAGAAAATGAGTCTCAAACCAAGATGTAGTTTATAAGCCATCCTACTTAGTGGAGGTTTACTGGCTTTATTTCAAAGCTCTTCCTACAGCAGTCTCCCCATAGAAGTAAAATATGGGGAGGGAGTTGAAAATCCCACATTTTTAATTTGTCTGAGCACCACTCTATGCCCCATTTTCAAAAGAACAGAGAAAAAAGGCAGCACTGCCACTCCTACATTTCAAAATGTATTCTTTCTCAAGCAACTTTGGCTATTAGGAAGCAAATTTAGCTACTGATCTAATTTGTTTCAACTTATAAGTACTACTAACCAAGCAAACATATGTTGAACTGGCTGGTTACGAATATTTAATGAGAGTTTAGTTACCGAGTTGTAAATGAAAAGTGCAAATGTGGCAGTTGCCATAGATCCTTGTAGTTTCTTGTTGGCACCGAGCCCAGCTAGGCTTGAAAATATGCAACATATTGATGGGAGAATGGGAGAAAAAAATTAGTAATATGTGTAAATCTTGCTGTGAAAATACAATTCTGCATATGGATCTTTCTGTGTGAGCAAGACAAAATAATTCTGAATGCATTTATGTATGCTTTGTTCTGATGGGATTAATGCAAATATTTTAGTCACACCATAAATTCACAATGAAGTGAATGCCTACAGGCAATTCAGTTTCCTGTCCTTGGTATCTGTGAAAAGAACTGTGTCCTCTTCTACATTCGTCAGCAAATGAAATGGTGAGGAATAATCTCTTCACTTGTACCTACCTCTTTGAGACATTTCTGCCTTGGAAACAGGACTGCCCTTTATCGAAGAAGCGGCCACAGAGAGGACACGTTGCGTTCTCAAAACAGAAGGAATGCAAAAGGGAACTAATGGGTTGTTATTAAAACCTAATGCTAACAGAAGTTAAGTCTATTGCATCAATAAATTATGATAAACTCTACCACTCCCCTCCTCTTCTAATAATCATATCTAATTCTGTAAACTCCTGCCACATTTTCTTTCTAGTCCTAGTCTAGGAAGTAAAGAAAGCACTGAGAACTGGGCAACTCAAGAGCTGCAACTGAAAGATATTATTCATCAGTACCTCCAGTTCCCATCAGTGGGGCCCTCATATGAGACACTTGAGTTAGAAGAGTTTTCTGGATGACTTGCCTAGTGTGCCACTGTCCTAGTAACAAATTTTTTCCTAATGCACAATATGAACCTCCAAGTCTTGATCTGTGACTGCTGCCCCTTGCATTACCATTGAGAACGTGCCATCTCTGATCATTATGTGGAGCGCAGTTACAGAGCTGCCACCAGGTCACTCTTCAACCTTCTCTTTACCAAGAAGCAATCCAGTAAGAGCTTCTCTTCACTGAGCCAGCACAGCTCCTTCAATCCCTCATGGCAGCTCATACCCTGCTCCCTGCACAGGCAGACCTCGTCTCTGCCATGTATTCACAGACTACCTCAAAATAATAAAAAATATAACAGGCATCAGAAAATGAAACACAGAATTAGACATTTAAACAACAAAGACATTAGTACTTTCTCCTGCATTGTCACACACCAGTGTGTACTTTCCGTCTTTCAACGGATAGAGAAGTCTTGGTATCCCTACAGACTTCTGTCATTTCAGACTGTCTCACTTTTATAATACTGATATGAATGAGGGTGGTACTATCTACTATACTATAGTGATTCTATACTACTTTGTCAGACCCATCTCTGACCAGGGCCAAGCCAATCAGCGCCCCTGCAAATTCATGGATTTAAGGAGGAGTGCAGGGGATGCCTCTCTCTCTCTCTGGCACCGACCTTGATCAGCGTGGCCCGAGGTGCGGGTGGCACAGCCCCGGCCCTGCCCGGTTGGGCTGGGCCAGCCCGACCTCAACTTAAGCTTAAGCCTCGCTGCAGCTCCATCCCAAGAGAGAGAGCTGAGAACTCTTCAGAACCATCAGAAGAGACTTGCAGCAGAGAAAGGAGTGGGACCTAAGGAGAACAACTTCTTAAAAAAAAACAAAACACCAAGGTTGGTTGAAGGATAAAAGGAGAGGGGGGAGAAGGAGGACGTAGAGCCCAGGTTCCCCTTTCGCAACCCATGGCGAGAGCCAGGTCAGCTGCTTGCAGCCCTTAGAGTTCACTGGTGGGGCAGGGCCACCTGAGCAGTGGCTGCCCCTGAAGAAGCCGTGACTCCGGGCAGTGTGTGCTGAGCAGTTCGTGTGTGAGGGAAACTGTGACCGTGGGCAGACTTAGACTGGAGTTTTGTGGACTAGCACTGAAGCAGTTTTCTGCATGAGGGAAACTGCAGCTGTGGGCAGACCCGTATCGGACTTTTGAGGACTTTTTCTCCTGTGGAGAGGGCGCCACGTGGAAGCAGAGAGAGAGGCTGGGCAGAGTCCTCCCTACCCCTGAAGGACCACATGGCACGAAATGACTGCAACCTCTACTTCCATCCCCTTGCGCCTCAGGGCACAGCTGGGGGGAAGGTGAAGAAACCTGGAACAAGGCTTAGCCCGGGAAGAAGGGAGGGGTGAGGGGAAGGTGTTTTGACTTTAAGATCTGGTTGTATCTCCCATTGTTCTACTCTGATGTTGGTAACAAATTAAAATGGTTTTGTTCTTTCTCCTGTGACCATTTTAAGTGGTGAGAAGCCCTCCCAGCCCTTATTTTGACTAGCCCTTTTTGGGGCATCGTGGTGCTCAGTTAGGCACTGAGCCTAAACCATGACCTTCACTTTGCCAACTAGAAAGCGCTCTGCTTTACTTGATATACACTACTTTTTAGTAGTAACCAATATGGACACATTGAACATTTCTACTGCTGATTAAAAAAATATTTTATGTGTTTAACACATTAAAGCACAGCATTCTCAAAATGCTCCTATATTATCCTGACATAGCCAAACATATTAAGAGTGTTGTGGTTTAGGGCTGGGCTGGCCACTAAATCCTGGACAGATGCTCTCTATTAACCCCTCTCCCCAGAAGGGAAAAGAGAATAAGGGAGAGAGACTTTACAGGTTGGAAAATAAACTAACAGATTTAATGAAACAATAATACTAATACTACAGGATAAGAATGTAAATAGGAAAATAAAATATATACAGATATGTACAAATATATATATATAAACCCAATATAAAATCCTCCCCCAATGACGAATACGTCACCAGAGGCTCTGCAGAGCTGGGCACTGGAAAAGTCCCAGACCAAACTCAGCAGCAGTGGGAGCTGATGCAGGAACACACGGATCAGGGTCAGAGGCAGACAAACTAGCAGGGTTCTGCTCGGACTTTGGCAGGGGTCAAGACAGATGGGAGGGTTCAAGATTAAAGGGTTCCAAGATGGAAGAAGGGGCTGAGACCCTCGTGATCCCTTGGCTTTATACCAAGTGTGACGTGTGTGGGATGCAATACCTCGTTGGTCAGTTTTGGGTCCGCTTCCCCCCCCATAGGCACAGACACAGCACCCATGGTGAGACAATTGGTCTTGAGATTATAAGTAGGAGCACATACTGGAAAAACATGCTGCTGGTTTTCAGCAAGTTCAGCCACTTAAAAGAGACTGAGCTGAAAAGTAAAATCACTAAAGGGAAAATTAGTTCTATTTAGCTCAAACCAGGACAAAGAATAAACCCACAATGATCACAAATAAAGTAACAATCTCCCAATGACATAATAGGTACACCAGGCTTACAATTTATCTAAAAGAGTTAATCCAATATTAGCAAAATTTTAAAATAGATAAGTGATTGTACACTGAAATAGCAAATAGCAGTAAATCAGAGAACATCAGCACTTCTAAATAGCACCTTGAGGGCTACCCAGCTTACGTAGGAGTTTGGGAGGATTGCAGCACAAGGCTTGTCAGTCCAAATCTGATCCCGATTGGTTGCAAGCAAATTCACCTGTTCAGTTTAGCTGAAGACCATCTGTCCATCAGATGAAAGGAATAAAAAGCACAAAGTAGAGCAAACAAGGCAGAGATTGAGTTGGTTTTTTGTTGTTTTCTTATTTTTTGGCATGCTCAAAAGAGGTCTATGCTCAAAAGAAAGTATCAAGTATATAAAATTAGACTGGGGATTTTTGTTGTTTGCTGTGGGTTGTTTTTTTTCCCTACTAGACTGATCGTACAAATTAAGCTTCTCATGCACTAGATGTGTCTCATAAAATTTACTTAGATCGGAACATAAAGATCCTTGTATTATTGGATAGCCAAAATGTTACAGTGAATTGTATGAAAAAAGTCAGCTATAATATCAGGCAAATAAGACACATTCCTAGGGGCTGCAATGAAAACATAATATAATAAGTTACATGCACCAACATGATCACATTCTCTAGAAATAAACTTATTTTAAAGGTGCTGTAGACAGCTGGGATACTGACATACCAAAACATACTCCATTAGAAGCAGACACACTCAAACTGGAAGGGAGATCTGGCAACATTTGAAACTACAGATTCAAACTTGAAGAGGTGCACTGACATCATGCGAATTAGCTCATACCAGAATCACACTGGTGGACGTTTCTACTGCAGCTGAGTGATGACAAAAGTGTGTATTGTGAAGCCTATATACACGTGTACACACAGACACAGCCCCTGTAGAGCCTCCATCCTTGAATATATTCAAAACTTGACTGCACAATTTTGCCTTGAGCAAACTGTAAATTGTCATATTAACTGCATAAAATACAAATACCATGAGATAAAGAAAAGGAAACAGTTGCATACAGATAGAGTAAGCTGACCCTAAACAATTCTCTATCAAAATGTAAGAATCAGACTAACATATTCTAAAATACTAAGACTGAGAAAGAATTAGTTACTAGCACACGTTTGGGGTTTTTCCCCCTTTGGTGTTTTTTTAAATGCATGCAATTCTTTCCCTGATGATTTTGGCCTTTCCTGTAACTGCAAAATAGGGAGTTTTTAAATGGGGTAATCTATAAAGATGTTAACATTACATTTCAGCAGTTGGATGAAGAGAGTCCTGATAAGGGTGAACAGGGCAAAAAAGGAAACAGGCTTAAGAAGAATTCAGAACACTACCAAGCTAAAAAATATAAAAATCCAAAACAACCGTGTTCAAAAATATCCAGCTCCTTTTAGAATAAATACAGGTATTTTTTGACTCCCTAATGTATTCTTTAGACAAAACAACATCAGAAGAGTTTGTCTCTATAAAGTGTGTATATACGTATTTTGAGAGACAGAGCTCAAATAGAAACATACACAACCTGTCTCTAAAATAGCCAGTCATACACCAAATGAAATGAGCCTGTATATTGTGTTACACAACCACCTCAACGTCTTTGTGACTTTAATCTAGACTTGTGATAGCCTCCTACAACTTAATAGCAGCACAGTGAGAATAAATAAAAACAGTAATGGATGCAATTGTTTTATGAAACCAGATATACAGGAGGCCTGATTCGTGCTCATTGCCACTGTTCTGAGAACAATTACAGCAATTCCCAAAGTAAAGGAAAAATGAAGCCAAAATTATTATGAAAGAGCTTTGGAAGAAATATTCACTTAAGGACACGTGCATAAACAGAACATACGGAGGAAGAGTTAACACCATGTTTCTAGAAGAAAAATCTCAACTTGCATGCTACTAGAGTTCTTGGAAAGAGTCACAGAGCATAGGGACAAGAAATACATGCCTGATACAGTCTAGTTGGATTTCCACGAGGTTTCTGATCACATATATCAGTGTAAGTTCTTACAAAA
>NW_010175313.1:0-320 GCF_000695765.1 Mesitornis unicolor
TTTCTTTTAAGCCAATTTGTAGCCCCAGAAGTTTGTCATTTAGAGCTTCCTTGCTTCCTTGGGAAGCCAATTTTTACCGACAGGCTTTCTCTGGTGCTACATACAGTCTGGTTTCAATACGACAAACATTTGACTTTAATCTGAAAGGGGCTTGGAATAAAATATCTACCTGTATTTCTCCTTTCATGTAAAGTGCTTCCGTAGCAAAAGAAATTTTTAAGTCGTGCCATTCTGTGTTTCTCTGCCTCATCCACGTGCGCCTCCAATTTTCGTGGCTGCTGGTAGGAGCTGTCTCTCCAATGGAAACAGTCAAGCTCTTC
>NW_010175314.1:0-2735 GCF_000695765.1 Mesitornis unicolor
ATCTGCAAACTGACTGAGGAAGCACTCAATCTCCTCAGGGAGTACTCAATCCCCTCCCTACTGAGGGAGCGCTCAAATATGATATATGATATGATACGATATTATACTATATTATATTACACTGTATTGTATTATATTATATTACACTATATTATAATCCTATTCTATCCTATTATAATCCTATTCTATTATTATATCCTATTCTATTATGCTATATTATATCATATTATGCTCTATTCTATTCTGCCATATCCTATTCTATTCTCTTCTAGCCCCTATATGGATTGAAAAGAGGGAGGATAAAGCTCTTCTTCCTTCAAAGTGACCTTCAAGTTGCTTTTTGCAACTCCTCTGCACTTTCATTATCAGTTCATTTCGGCACAGAGTCCTCGAGGTAATGGATACTCCATTCAGATTCATGATATGGTGTCATGGACGTCCCAAAGCGGCCATCCGTCCCGAAATTAAGAGCTGATGTTCTCCTCCAAAATTGCACTTTATCAGGAGCATTAGGAGCTACAGTATTGCGGCGGAGAATTGAATACTGAAATTGTACAGCAAACAAGAAAGGGCAGCCAATCTCAACATAATCTTCGCAGAAACTCCTCCGAACCAGCCAAAAAATGCTAAAAGACTGGGTTGGTTTTTTTTCCCCTAGAAATTAAAATTTGCAGGCAGAGAAGCACAGGCTCAATGATAGATTGCATAAAACAAAGTAACGTACCCCAAAAATGCCCAAGGAGGAAGCTAAGGAAATAAAATTAATGTAGATCTACCACCCTGGTGCTCATTAACCAGCTCCATTAATGAGTCTCGTTCCCATTAGCAGGAATTATTTATCCAGCCTGTAGAAAAATCACATTATATTGACTGCACTTCAAACTATGCACGGGCATTTCCCCCAAGAACCCAGCAAATCGAGAAACCGTTGGAAATTCAGCGTCTCGCCGGGTATCGCGCGGAAGGCGTATATTCAGTTTAACAGCAAAATCGGACCCAAAATCCCCCGAATCCAGCAGCGCTGACCTGTTAAAATACTGTAATTACTCAACAATAATTAAATCACATCCAAGGCTTCTGCAAAGTTGGTTTCTAATGAAGCAGTGGCCCTCGGGATGGGAATTTTGCCATAATTATGTGCAAATCATCCCATCCTTTCCCTTCTCAGCAGCCGTAGTTACACCTTAACCTGATGGTGTGCAAAGCAACTCAGATTTTTGGGGTCTATTCCCAGAATTTAACCATTTCCCTATTTTTTCCCCCATCTTTCCTTCCCGCTCCCCTTGAATTTACGCCCCCCAAAAAATTAAATAATTGGCTTTATTTATTTTCACATCATCTGCCTTGGTAGGGGAACATCTAAAAACACCCTAAAAGTTATAAACCATGAATTTACTACTTGGTTTAATTATTTAATGCTCGCTGAACGCTGCTTCTTTAGCACTGCACTAAGAGAGATCCCAAGCAATAAGATTTTAGTGCTCGTCGCAGGCAATTTAAACCTTCACGATGCCACTGGGCCGTTTCCCGAATTACAACACAATAAAAGAGATTCAAATTTATTTACAGACCCTGGAAGTTGTTTTCCTACTGCTTCATCTCATTTTTTGGATGCAACTCCGGCAATTTAGTAAGTGATTTTTGTGTTCGTTTTATGCTACCGGAGCAATGAAGAACACAGATGCTCCAGAAAAACTTCCAGCACTTTGTCATTTTTGGGGCAGAAATCTTGGTTTCTAAGCATTTACGGCCTGTTAATAAACCAAAAAAACGGGAGGAAAAAGCAGTTTATTTCCAAATATCGACCCAACCCCTAAATCTTCCGGGACCTTGCAGGTCTTTTCAGGGTTCAGCAAAATACACGACTGCATTGGGCCTTTCTGTTTTATTGGAGAGGTGTCCAGATAACCAAAATAGTCCCAAAATTTTTTAAAAAAAGAGGAAATTCCCACTAAAATAAACTACCAACATCTTCCCGCAATGGCCTCGCATCGGGGATTTTTGTGCCCTTCCTCGCCTCTTGCTTTGGTTTCATTTTAACGACAGTGCGAGTTCACCGCAAGGTTAATTAGTGTCAGGATGGCACTGCAGGGGATCGTTAGTGCAGATGCATTAAGAGTCACAATTATGAACTTATTGTAGGCCATATTGCAGCTCCTTGACTCCGAACGACTGGTGTATAAATATATCTACATTTAATTGCAATATAACCTCGACTGCTCACCAAAAAAGGTTTTTCAGGAGTCAGCAGCTAGATGGCAACACGAACTACAGCCACTGGAAAGGTAAGAAACGCTGAAAAATTGAGAATACTCTTAAAAATAAAAACCCAAATATCAGTCTCAAAATTCCCAGCAGAACTCAACAGGATGAAATGTTAGGCGTTTATTAAGTCTGAGAGTTTAATTGCCTTGCTAACGAAGCCAATGAGATGCAGTGGGTTGAGCTGGGAACAACGGAGCAGCGGTAGAATTTAAAGCTCGGAATTCAGGAGAGCAAAGAAGACCAGGACAAGGCAGAAGAGGAGGGCAGACTCCTAAATAACTTGTGACAACAACAACAATAACAACAACTACTACTTCTTCTACCACCATTATTATATTTTTATATATACCCATATATATGTGTGTGTGTATCTCTCTCTCTCTTTATCTATCTATAGCTCTATCTCTCTATATCTATGTCTATCTCTATCATCTCTATCATATCTCTCTATATCTATCTATCTATCTATC
>NW_010175315.1:0-789 GCF_000695765.1 Mesitornis unicolor
AGATTCATCTCACCCACTTTGGACAGGTTCATTGGAAACACTGCATCAGCTTCCTGGGCTTTCTGTCCTGTCCCTTTCACTACACCCTGTGAAAGGAGGTTGACTCATCTGTGCAGTCGAAAGGGATTCAGCAAGCAGGAGTGACATTGCCCTCTAGAAGAAGACATTTTTCACCTTTCACAAGGCACAGAGCACATCCAGGGAATTTGAATGCACTCAGTGGCACTCACACCTCCATGGATCATCTTTCTGAACTTCCTTCCCAGTGCCTTTAGGCAGTTAACATAGAAACAAATATTCTTCCTTGTAAGTGTCCTACAGAGAGAGAAGGGACAAGAAGGACCTAACATCTTCCAAAGAGGAAGGGGAATGGGACAATCAGACGTTGTCACTGGAGTATCCCTTACTGCAAATGGGGCATGTCCCCAGCTCTTAGACAAATCTTTGTCCTCTTTCTCATGACCTGCCCCAGGACTGTTTTTGGGAACACCCCCACCATTATGCTCGTGGTGGAACACTTGTACAGCTCCACTACCATGTCCCAGCTGCTGGCCAGCTTCCTGACTCAAACAGCACCATCTCTGCTCACAATGGTGTCAGTGCTATTCTCTGCACCTTTTGCAGATGCTGAGTTCTTCCTGCTGGTGACCACTTCCTGTGGTCAGCACTGGGCTGTACTTGGAAGTACACTTCTCTCTTGGAAAGAGTTGTGAACTGGAAGGTCTGACTCCAGAAGGCAGTGATGCCTTTCTCGGGGAATTTTTCCCATTTGCCATAGCCACTCCATTC
>NW_010175316.1:0-918 GCF_000695765.1 Mesitornis unicolor
TTAAATTTTTAAAATTTTTTAGATTTTTTTTCCCCAGAGCAAACTTGAGCCATGAAGCAACGCTTCCATCCATTTCTTTGTCTTTTGGCAATGGGGACGAACGCTTGACGTCTTCTGATGAGGTGGTGCGTTTTGATGATGTCAAACCCGACTGGAGAGATGGAGATCCTTTATACCGAACTATAAATTAGTCTGTTAATTACTTAATTCCCAGGCACATGAGAGTCCTGCAAGGGCTGGCAGAGCAGCTGAATAACTCCCAGGTTCATGCTTTTTAGTACCATTATCTTCTAATTGCTGATTGGCACAGGGCTGTGCTCGCTGCGAGGGGGCTCAGCGGTTTGTGTGTCTGAGTGGCGAGGATTCCTAGGCAGCAATTTATGCAGTGGTTTTGATAGATAGAAAAAGGCAGTAAGAGTTTATTAGCAGAGTATCATTGCTGGGGAGAGGAGGGGGGCTGGAGCCTCTGAATTCCCTTGCTGACGAATGAAAAGAATAAAACTGGAATAAGAAGAGTGGCAATTCAGAGACAATGATTTACTCTGGGAAGAAGGTGGAAATATTTGCTCGTGTTTGGCAGGTTTCTCATTTTGCTCTTTTTTTTCCCACTGGTTTCTGTGTCAGGAGAAAGGCGGGTATCAGTAACGAGAGGAGAAAATTAGCACTGTATTTAAATGTTTCATTGTGACGTCCCTTCCTAAGTGAACCTCCATTTAATGTTTAAAGGGCTAAAAATGCTAAGTACACATCAATAAAACAACATAGTTTTAACTTCTAATTAAGTTTTAACTTTGAATACACGCAGATGTCAAAGCCACTACCCTAATTAGTGTCTTTTTTTCCTGTTATTTAGCAATTAGCTAACTTATTTGTAATGAGTAATGAAGAGACTGAAGGGAAAAACCACTCAACCTACTA
>NW_010175316.1:939-34125 GCF_000695765.1 Mesitornis unicolor
CTTGCTTTCATGCCTCTAAAAACAATAATTAATGTATTTATTTTAATTAAGTCTCGCTACCCCAGTTCATTACGATGCTCCTAGAGGTTACAGAGTACAATGTTCTGAATGCTCAGTACTCCCACGTGAAATCAGGTTCATGTCAGTCCGGAACTTGTCCTGCTCTGAGTAAACCTGTAGTAAGAAATTCAGGTTTCTATTAAAACTGAGCTGTCTACTGCCAAGGGCTTTTGTAACTGTGGAGCAGTCTGTTTCCCTGTTTGTGTTACTCTTTCTCCCCCTGAACCTTATTTATTTTAATAATATTTTGGAAGCTGTGAAAGTACTGGCAGAATTCATATTAATACGTTGTTATTAAAAAGACAGACCTTTAATTGCAGGCAGTTAGCACAAAATCTGTTGGCAATGTCTGGAGCAGAACGAGAGCATTTAATCATTTTTATCATTACAGCGATGTTGTCTGCGATGTTATTGCTAGGGAGTTGTCGTGTATTTTTTGTGATAAATTCTTAATTTAAGGGTTTATAACTTAACCGTAAAAATATGCTCCGGGCTGAAACATGACAAACAAATTCTGAATATGGGACTGAATGTTGTTTCTGGTTTTAAAACAAGCAAACGAGAAACCAAGCTCTATGTGAGCATTTAATAGCTGTGATCTGAAACTCCTGCCAGAAGATGACCTTTTCTGTGGAGGATCTTTTGTTATTTTCCTTGCTTAACAACCTGCCCCAAAATGCACACTCTGGAACAAAGGGAGGGGGGAAAGCTTAACTGAATGTTAAGCTTTCTGAGTGCTTTGCCTCTAAATCAGGGAGTTTGGGAACTTTGTGAAGAGAACTTTGCGGAAGTTCAAGGGTGAGGGGGTTGTTGCAAAGGAAGCTTCTGCTCTGAGCATTCCTTTGCAAATCAAAAATCCTCCGTAGTATTAAAAAATTTAGTGTAGACCCCTAAAAGGTGGAGCTACTTTACAGAACTGTTGAGGGGAAAAAAAGAAAAGAGGCAAACCAGTATTTCTTGCCTATAAATATAGCAGGCTCTCTGGAAAAATGAAAATCCCAGGAATCCTATTAAGTCCATCAGACTGATCTGGTACCACAGAGAAAAGAAGTCGGGCTTAGCAGGAAAGAAATCGTGACCTTACGGCCGAGAGCCACGTACTCATCTGAGACCCTGGCGCTGACTCTCACGGGTGTGACTGGCACTGTACTGGTGCGTGCTCTGTGGTCAGGTAATGCAGAGTGCTGGTTTTGTTTGATTTTGAGTTTTCTCCACCTGCGAGCCAGCAGAAGGGAGGACAGACTCTGACAATTGAAATGCAGAGAGCCCACTTCACTGGAAAGTTTGGTGCATTGGAAACCAAACAGCAAGTATCTGTTTGCTGCTGTGGGACAGTAGCATTGGGGAGTGGGGACTGATGTGGCTGCAGTTGGTTCTCAGCATCAGAGGAGGCTCAGCTGCATAAGGCCATGGGGCTGAGAAATCTGTAGAGCCCATGGGTCTGCCTTCTACCAGCCTCCCTGGGAAACCAGCAGGTTTCACTGTTGGAAGGGATACTCATCTTCTTGTGCAAGCTGTGGTCTGAATGTCGGCTTGCACAGACACACGGTGACAGCCACATCACATAACTGGAGTGTCATGCTCCGACAGCCTGGCTACATTTCCCATATTACTGTCTCTGGTAAATAGGCATTTGGTCCATACCTAGGTCCTCTTGGCAGGGGAATATTATGGTTGGTTATTAAGAAAGCTGGGGAAGAGCTGTTCACTAGGGCATGATAGGATGAGGGGTAATGGTTTTAAACTAGCAAAGGGTAGATTTAGGTTGGATATGAGGAAAAAGTTCTTCCCCACGAGGAGGTTGATCACTGGAACAGGTTGCCCAGAGGTGTTAGAGGCCCCATCCCTGGAGATACTCAAGGCCAGGCTTGATGGGGCTGTGAGCAACCTGATCTGGTACCAATGTCCCTGCTCACTGCAGGGTTGGACTGGATGAGCTTTAAAGGTCCCTTCCAACCCAATGCATTCTATGGTACTGTGATGAAAGTAAACAATGTTTGGGTTTTTCTCATCCTGCTTAAACTACTTTAATTTTTTAGCATGCATACCTTCAAGATTAAGCCATAGCCTTTCCTTGATCCTAGGCATATATGTGCAGTTCCTCCATGTTGCAACCAGTTAGTGAGAAGGGTACAGAAACATGCTGGAATCAGAGGCAGAGCATTGCAAGAAGCTGGCAAACACTGTGCCATGCTATGAAGCGTGTTTTCTATTTTTCCATCGTGCTGAAGTTGTTTGGAAAAGCCGAGTGCTGCAAAGTCACTGCTGTGTGTGCCCTAAGCACGTGAATCCTGAAAGGGGAAATGCTGAACTATTCTGGAGTTGAAGTTTATCATTTGTGGAAGCGTAGCAGGGTGGAAGTGCTGGATTTGCGCTCAGAAGTGAGCTCACCCAGAAATGCTGCTTTTTCCTTCCCTTGTTGGCATTGGCACTGTGCTTTTCGTTACTGCTCATAGGCTGTTGGCTTGCTGTGGCAAGGACCATCAGCTTCTATGTATTTCGTTAATCCAAACTGGGAAATTGTGGCACTTAGAAACAGAAGAAAGGGAAAAAATCAATGAAAAAGATGTATTTTTGAGGTCATGCGAACAACAGAGAGGACTGAGATCCAACTCGAAGGCCATGGTCCTCAGCTGATAGAAATTGGTTGAATTCTTTCCCTGACATTAGCAGTGCTCAGCAGACTTCTCTGAGGTTTCACTGGTTAAGGCCTTGGATGTATACGTTCTTAGGAAATCGCTTTCATGTCTGAACTAAGAGTATGTCCTGGCCTGGTACATACTTTGAATTACTGCCTTAAAAAGGAGAAAAAATACAGAACAGATTTGCTGGATGATATTTGTATTCACAACTCTGGACTATTTTCTCAACAAGAAATAAAGACAGGAAGCTTGTATTCTGTGGGGGAGAGAGGAAAAAACAGCCGTTTGCTCATCCTCCATGGCCCATCCAGTGCTCTGCTCCTCTGAACGTGCTCCATATCCACAGCCATCACCAAGGACTGTGGGGTTACCCTGTGGGATGATGACAGCAGCTTGCTGGGAGGCCACGCTGCCCTTCTGTCCCCTGCAGAAGCAGCATCAAGAGCTGATCCCATCCATCAGGATCCTCTCTGCTCTGCAGGGCATTGCAGAAGACTCCTCAGCAGCGATTTTAGGCTGGATTTCCAGCTGTGTGGATGTGATGGCAGCATGCAGCAACAGCGTGGTCCTGCTCCTGCCTCGATTTTCCCAGGTACAAATACATCGCCGAGGGTTTGAGAAGGTCTGGAGCTTGCTGCCTATGCATAAATCCAGTTCTCTGGGGGTGTATTTCACCTGTATGCTCTTGAAACCTTGCACCATTTTATAGATTCCCTGAATTTCACCAGAGGAAAGCTTCAGGGTCAAAGATGATACCCCTAAAGAAACCCAGAGCTAGGAGCACTTTCATCAGATCCCTTCCAGAAATGTGTGGTTGGAGACTTTCCCCTTTCTATTCTGGAGCTGCTGCTCTGCTCTTTCCTCCCAGTGGCTTTCCCAGCCCATCTTTTGTCTGGGTTGCTAAATGCAGTACAAGGTAGCACGCTTCTCTTGCTTGGGTCCAACACTTTAATTCTTGCTTCCTCGCTTTTATTTAGGTAATAGAAAAAGAGGCGGGAGTCTGTTGTGAAGTGACAAAGGATCCACGAGACAAATTACCTCAAATTTAAACGTCACTGGGAAGACTTTTAATAACAAAAAGAGTAAAAAATCAAGAAGGAAAAAACTGACACATCCTAATCAAACTTAAAGGTTCGCGCTCTTTTATTTTCCCCTCATTATACCTGGCTCTTTGGGGCGGGGGGAGGAACGTTTATTCCATCTAGCATGCAGAATGACAGTCCTGTGGCAAAGCGATTCAGTGCTGGCGAGTTTGCAGGCAGAATTCAATAGCACAAAGGTTTTCAGAAACTATTTTTTCTTTCCTTTTTTTTTTTTCTTCTACAGCAACGATTCCTAGCCATTCATCACAAAGCACTAAAAATCAAAGAGCAATATTCACGAGCCTCCTAGTACAGTATGTTAAACCCTGATAACTGTCAGGAAGAAGCTGTCTGAAAGGGAAGAGCCAGGTAGCAGCACAGAAAACAACAACCAAAAAAAAACCCCACGTTGGGAGGAAAAAGTACTGAAGAATAAAAGGAGAGAAAAATGTGCTAACCAAAGTGGGCCAAGCGGTGCTCCCGTGTTGTATTTGTCATGCTGCCATTTTGTTAGTGAGGGAGATGTATTACACCGGCGTATAAAGCTCTGAGATCTGGAGTTTAGGCTGTTTTCACAGGAGCCTGGAGTGACCATGTACGCCAGTGGTAGATGCTGCTCTTACAAATTGCTCTGCTGCATCCAGAAACGCGTTAGTTTGAACCTATCCAGCTAATGTTTTATGTGAACATCTTTCAGCCTAGGGCTTGCCTATGAACGGTTTGCTGTGAAGATTTGATATTCAGAATATGAACAGTAGATGCATAGCAAGTTCAGAATGCGTCTCTGGTTTCTGTCTGGAATATTGCAGGTCTTGGCATTGGATTTTGAGAGGCGCTCAGTCATAAAATCCAAACTCCCGTTCAATGGACGTCGTTGTATTCTTTTAACAATGCCATTTAGTGAGAAGCTGCCATAGTGCAGATCTAGAATATTGCTCAGTAATAAGCAGGAAGTATGTGAATATTTTTTATTTCCAATTTGAGTGCATATTCATAAGTTGTCTTCTGCAGAGCACTCCAGCCTTGGCACTGCTGAGACTTGGTGGATGGTAGGAAATTTAAGAGAACCATAAACCTCCCAGAAGAGCACATCTCTGATCTGCTTGATGGACTCCCATGATGTGTGCACGTAGAGGTAAGTCTTCCTATGCTTTTCCTTTTCTCTGTCCAAACTGGAGCTATTTCCAGCCATTTTCCCTATTGCAAGAGAATATTATGAGCAAATAAAACGCACGCACGCATGGAAAACAGAGCTATCTTGAGAAGTGTAAAATAAAAAGTGACCATACCACAGCGCTTTGATAGCGAACAGAGATTTCTGTGATAAATAAAAATTGAACCCATCGTTATAGATAGTAAATTCTGCTGGTCTGGGTATGTTTTTAATATCCTGTAGTCACCAAAAATAGAGAGCAATGAAACATTTGGTCTCTCAAAATGCTTTCAGCTTTACGCCTCTCTCTGTAATTAAAAGTGCATTAGGATGTGTTCAACGTGTCAGCATCAATCATGGGAGTTGCTGTAATGATGAAGAGGTGTGGCCATTCCAGAAATCTCGCTTGCCCCTTCATAGATGGTATTCAGAGGATTTGCAAGAATAAGCCAGTTTTGATGCCCTCTTGTCAATCTAGAGTCTAATAACACTATTGCTCAGTGGGAACGCTTGTGATTCATGCCTGTTTTGATACTTAGCTTCTCCCATGTCTCTAATCATGGCATGTGTCAGTGTCCAGCTAGTTAAGAGAACACCTGAAAAGTTTCTGTCCAACCTAGAATCATTTTATTTCTTAAACCAGCTAGTAGGAATTATCCTCTGCTTTTCTGGGAGATAATATTGCTTTTAAAACAAGCTCATCATCCACTAATCCATTTTCAAACCCTGTTAGGCAATCTGGGTTAAGTAGAGTATAACGGAGTTATCCTGCTGGATTGATTGTGTAGAGTTAGATCTTTTACATGTGGGGAGCCCAAGACCCCAGGGTCTAATAGTAATATTGCCTTCTCCATGAATAATTTATTGAATCTGTAAAGATTGTGTTCTATTACAAAATGTAGATTGCAGGGAGGGGGCTGTATTTATTGTATTTTTTTAAGGCTCTGCAAAACTTTCATGGACAGACGTGAAATATGGCCAAACAGAATTAAACTAGTAAAATTAGTTTAAATCTGGAGTAAACTGGGCTTAGCTTTTCCATGGTTATTGTTCTCCAGCAGCTTCATGTAATGATCATTTATTCAGAAGCAACCAAATTCCTGTTCTTTTGCAAAGTTATCCAGTGCTCACTTAGGTTTCACAGAATCACAGAATCACAGAGCGTTAGGGATTGGAAGGGACCTCCAAAGCTCATCCAGTCCAACCCCCCTGCCGGAGCAGGAACACCCAGATGAGGTTACACAGGAAGGCGTCCAGGCGGGGTTTGAATGTCTGCAGAGAAGGAGACTCCACAACCTCTCTGGGCAGCCTGGGCCAGGGCTCTGTCACCCTCACTGAGAAGAAGTTTCTTCTCCAATTCCAGTGGGACCTCCTGTGTTCCAGTTTGTGTCCGTTACCCCTTGTCCTATCATTGTCACCGAGAAGAGCCTGGCTCCATCCTCGTGACACTCACCCTTTAAATATTTATAAACATGAATGAGGTCTCCCCTCAGTCTCCTCTTCTGCAAACTAAATTTGAGCCTGTATTTGATTCCCAGCTTTGGTTTGGTGTCTTCTCATACTCAAACCTTGCCAAACCAGTGTCCCCAGGGCCTCCTGCATATCCAGTTACTTGTAATCGTATATGCCTGTTGTAGGTCTTGAAGGATACCCAGGGTTCTTGTTTCTAAGTAAGAAAAAAGCAGTTCATGTAGGTACTGAAGGTGTTTGAAAAAGCATGCTGCAAATCTATAATATTTTTCTATCATGATAAAAAAATATAAGAAAAAGAGCAAACAAAATAGGAAAATATTACATGGAAACACCGAAGGTACGTATACCACTCTGGTGTTCAGAAAGTCAATACACACAAACCTCAAGCAAGACTCTGTTCTCCGAAGTAGCAAATGTTCTACTCTCAGTAATTCTGAACGCAACAGGATTGTAATGACAGTGATTGGGAAAAACAGGGGGCAGGATTCAGCTCAGAAGAGCTGATTTTTCTCAACCCACACTAATAGTCAAGAGAGTAAGGATGAATACTCATGTTTGTTTTGCATTTCCTCTCTGTCTCCAACAGCTACAACCGGATGAATCAAAGAAAGAAAAGAACATTTCAAATCTTGTATTCATAGTGTCTTAAACAATGCAGAAAACACATTGTTATTCTCTATGCTGCTTTGCTTTGTCTTCCTCTGTTTCTACGGGGGTGAAAATTGTAAAATGAATGCAAAGATCCTGGTCTTTGTCTTCTCCCATACTCCCTGTCTGCAGCCTCTTCCTTCTCTCCTCTATGAGGTGTTTCCGCAGCTCTCGCTCCCACAGATTCATCCTGGTAGTGTGAACAGTTGGATAGCAAATGCATTTCCCATTCTGCCTTCAGATGTCCCAAAACCTTAAAAAAATTAAGAGAAGGAAAGAAGCTGTTTTGCCAAATCGAGACCAGGGCCTCTTCCATGTGTCATGTTAGTTTTCAAATCTCCAGTCTATTGGTTACTCTGGAGTGGATCTCTCTGCCAGTCTTTCTCACTGGTCCACTTGGCTTTATGTAGTTAAAACTGTATGAAAACAAAAGCCTCGAGTTTATTCTTGTGCTTCCCAAGCAACTTGGCAAGAGGGTATTCTTGGATGGCCTTTCTGTCTGGATTTATCCAAAGACTCCCTTGTTGCCTCTGGTCCTGATTATTTTATTTCTGCAAGATCTCACTGTGACCAGCATACAAGTTTTAAGCAGGTGCAGATGTGCTTCTCAGTGTCAAATACACGACCCCTTCAATTTCTGAACTCCTGGTGGTGTTTCCTAACCGTATCACGAAGAAACATTGACTTCTTTCTTTAAATTTAGGTTTCCGCTTCTGGTCTCTGAATAAGAGAAGTGCTTAGTCTGAGTCTGAGTCTGATTATGGGAAGATAAACAAGATCTGTTCCTCAAAAATGCTTTTCTTTGTATCAGTTTTTAAAAATATAATCCACAAATACTCCTGTAACAACATGAGCAGCATTAGTCAGTGTATGAAACAGCTCTGCCTTTATCAAAGACAGAAATGTTCCAAGATAACAGTAGACCTATCATATTCTCAAACCTCAACATCTTTCCCCTCCTTCGATGACAAATTCCCTTGTTTTAAAAATTTCTTTTAAAATTAAACCGCGGGTTTTATACATCATAGTGTGTGCAAGTATTCCATCCGTGAGTAATGTTACAGCCACTTTAGCTGTAGCTTACCTCCATTTACACTTAGTTTTCTGTCTTTTCCTGGTAGCATTTCTTATTCATCTTACTCCTTCTCATTTTTGTTCTCAGAAGATGCAAGTGGTTTTTACTTAGGCTTTGCAATATACATGAAATGATAAACACTCAGCATTATTTCTAGGACTGTGTAGATGAAAAAAAATGTAGCTTGAGGTTCTGGGTTTTCAAAAGTAGAGGGATTATTTTCTCCTTAATTCTAGCATAACTTCAAGGTATTTTCTTAAACTTCTCAAAACAAGCAGATGAAGACATTTTTTAAAAGCATGCTTGGGCAAGGATACAAAAACAGGACACTCGTAATGTGAATTGTTTTACAAATATAGCAATGGCTGAGACATCCAAGAAAGAAGTTTGATATAATTAAGCATTTACCCAGGAGATTCCTAGTGCAGAATATCTTTGATAGTTAACTGGTAAATTGTTAACATTGGGATTAAAAAACTGCACAGTGCAAATATTGACACATTGCAATGCTAAAATTAAAAGATATTCTATTTATGACTAGAGCCAGAGAAGATACCTCTTGATCCAGGGCAGGATGTCAAGAGGAGGCACGAGCTGTCTCATGAATGCAAGATGTAGCTGAGTGTGATTCAGAGGAAATATAGCTCCTGTTGCAGGCACAAGGCACAGCTGATGAGCTGCCTTCGTGTCTGGCCTCTGGAGAGGGCAGGTTGCCCCAGACCCATCTACACTTTCCCTATGCAGACATTGAGTTCTAAACTCAGCAGGAGCAAGGAACCAATCTCCCTCAAATATTTGACTGTACTTGAGGAGAAATTAACTTAATTTGTTGCCAGTTAAAATAAACATTTAACTATTAACTTGGTTAGTGGGATGTTTCCCAAGACAAACAGTCAAACACCACCATTCCTCCTCTCTTTCCCAGGTTCAACTTCATTCCTGGTTCCTCTGCACCCACCCCGCATGGTGCAGCAAGGATGGGGGTTGTGGTCAGTCCATGGCAATTCTTCTCTGCTTTTCCTTCCTCCTCACACCTTTCCTCTGCTCCAGAGCGGGCTCTCCAGGAGCTGCAGTCCTGTCAGGAGGGTCTGCTCCACCATGGGGTCCTCCACAGACTGCAGTGGGCAGCTGCTCTGCCATGGAGCACCTCTTCCTCTGACCTTCACAGAATCCCAGAATGTCAGGAATTGGAAGGGACCTGGAAAGCTCCCCCAGTGCAACCCCTGCCAGAGCAGGATCACCAGAGCAGTCACACAGGAACATGGCCAGGGCTTTGGGTGTCTCCACACAAGGAGACTCCACAACCTCTCTGGGCAGCCTGGGCCATGCTCCATAACCCTCACACTCACAAACTTTGGCCTCATCTTCAGCTTGAACCTCCTGTGCTCCAGCTTGGGACCATTGCCCCTTGTCCTGGCATTGGCCATCCCAGAGCAGAGCCTGGCTCCTTCCTCCTGACACTGCCCTTTCCCAATGGATCCCCAGGAATGAGGGCACCCCTCAGGCTCCTCTGCTCCAAGCTCAAGAGCCCCAGCTCCCTCAGCTGCTCCTCAGCAGGAGATGCTCCACTCCCTGCAGCATCTCATCTCTGTGGCCCTGCTGGACTCTTTCAAGCAGTTCCTGTCCTTGTGGAGCTGAGGGCCCAGCACTGGACCCAAGATTGCAGCTGTGGTGTGAGCAGGGCAGAGCAGAGGGGCAGGAGAACCTCTCTGCCCTACACCCACCCCTTCTCATCCAGCCCAGGATGGCGTTGGCCTTCTTGGCTCAAGGGCACATTGCTGGCTCATGGGCATTGCTGCCACCAACACCCCAGGTCCTTGGTGGGCCTGTTTCTCTTTCCATTCCCTCATCTTCCCTCCACCCAGCATTTTCTGCTCTTTCTTTAAATGTGGTTTCTTGAAAGTGCCCCATGCTTTGGTAGTTGGTAGGAGATGGCTGGAACCGGCCATGCCCAGTACGGGGCAGCCCTGCCTCTCCTGCCAGTGCTGTGCCACCAATGTGTAGGCCCAGGATGGAGAAGGGGTTTAATTTTTTCACAGTTCACTTGTGAACAGCGAGCTTTGGTGTCTTCGAAAGAGCCCCCAGCAAGCCAAATGTAAAGTCCTAATAGCTTTTTTCATTTCCAAAGGAGGACTGAGTTTCCCGCTGTAAGAACTGTTTCAGCAGAGACAGGTAGCTCATGATAAATTTAACTGTAACCTGCTACATATATGCTAATGCTTTATTTTCGATGTATGAACATTCATGCCTCTTACCCATTGGTGCTAATTATCTACCACACATTACCATAAAGCTGGAATTGCGTGAGGTACGTTAGTGCTTCCTAAACTTTATTTCAGACGACTTTCCAGCTTATTCATCAGTAGATAATTTTATAGCTCCCGGACACAGCTCACACAGAGTAGTATGGCTCCTTCCGTTTTCTCTGCAAAAATGACAAGACACAGGCCAGCTGGTCCCCCACTGCTCGCTCCGGTGAAATTATATTCCCATCACAACTCCTGCTGTAATCACTTCTACTAATCTTTCTCTCTCTCCTTCCCACGTAGATTCTCCAGATCATTACACAGGTTAGCTCTCCCCCGCCTCCCCACCAGTCCCAGGATTCAAACAACGAGCCTTAAATTATGCTGAGAATAAATGGAGATAAACAGCAAACCCAAGGAGACAAATAAGACGAACACCTTGAAGAGGAACCAGTAAGCGAAATAGGATGTGACAGGCTCAGGAAGATGAGAGGGAATGATTTCCTGGAATGCAGCAGCAATTTCGTGCCAGCAGCGATGCGCCGGGTGTACTTGACCTTCAGTAACCTTTATCCCCATCTCCTACTGCTGCTCCTACAGTTTCTCAGCCTGCTTCTCCTCCTTTGCTGCTGCTCTTATGGTTTCCTTGGTCAGGTACCATATCTAACTGGTACAGATGCTGTTTTAGTCTGAAATTGGGCTTTTACTGTGAAGGTGCTGCAGTCTGTGTGATTCCCCACACCTTCCTGGAGTGGGGTGCAGCCTGGGGGCTCAGTGGAGGGAAGTCCTCTGTGTATCTTCTCGACAGCTTTGACCTGACATCATCACACATGGAAGTTACGTCCAACATGAACAGAATGATTCCTCACGCAATACCACTCAAAACTTAATTTTTGAGACCTTCCAGAGGGTTGCTATTTGTTGGGTTTGGCTGGGAATTTGCTGGCAAAAAGGGTTTTTGCCTGGGAGGTGTCAGTTCCTCAAAATCAATGTGGTTAACAGGAAGGAATAAATGCCAGTAAGTTACTGGAAGATGTTTCCTGGGGTTTAAGTGCATTCTGTTTGACAGTTCTGAAGCAAGACAGAAATCATGTGTCTAGTTTAAAATACCTGGTCAATAGAATTACAAAACATACTTCTAGTAACTGAAATAAAAATGAAATATTTGGAAATTATCAAAGTGGAGAGATTCTACTGCCACGATTTGTTTTGGTGTGCGTGACTCGTGTCCTTTTTTGAAAATCGTACCTCTTTGTTCTCAGGTCAGGGATCAGGGAGGGAGGTGAATCTTGACAATATTGACAGGACATGGCTTTGCATAATCGCCCCCGCCCTGGTCTTGTTCTTCCTCATTTCAAGGAAAACAGTCGAAAGCAAAGGATTTGCTATGTTAGATGAAGCTACCGTCAAACAAAACTTGTTAGCAGAGACCACCAGCAGTTTTGGAAGGAAGCAAGTATCCCCAGTTCAGTGATGAGCAAAATACTTGAAGGAAGAAGGTTGCTTTTGTGTTTAAGCTGTGTATCAGGATATCAGATCCTTTCGGCAACGCATGGAGGCCAACGGCAATCGCATCAAATATCCGTGTGAGTACTTTATTACATATTTGATTCTGTCCAGTACATCCTCTAATCCTGTTCCTGAAATATCACTGTAACTGTGTTGTTTGGTCTCAGTATGCTCCTGTGTACCCTCATGCAGTGTAATATCAAAACGCTTTCTGCTCCTAAGAGCAGTGTGTGCGTGTGTGAATGCATCTTTGTGTATGAAGCGCTCCTCTCTGTCTCTTCTCAGCCTGTCGGGAAAAGAGTTTGATTATTTTATAGAATTTTCCCCTTTGTTTGAAGAAATTATTGAGGGATGTTCAGCTGGAAAGAGGAGGTTTGCACTGAAGTTTGCAAGTGAGTTTATTTTTCTCTCCTCAGGGAAGAAGGTCTGTAGTCCACATCCAGCTCCTCCAAAAGTCGTCTTCACTTCTCAGGAGCCTGCTTGCTGCAGATTCGCTGTTTGAAGGAATGCGGCTGTCATGGGAGGTCGTGGTCAGAGAAGGGGAAGGAGGTCTCACAGGTAGGTGGGGCCAGTCCTGCAGCACAGTTTGAATTTCAGGGTAGTGACCTTGAGCTCGTCTCTGCTCTGCGGGGAGCCCATACGGTAAGCCAGAGCACTGGGGTGAACTGTTTGCTGTGACCTGCCTTGCTCATCAGGTGAACTGTTATGTATAGCAACGCTTGGTGGTTTTTTTCAGGATATATATAAAACTTCACTCCTACATCTGAGTTGAAGTGACATAAATGCCACACAGTTCACGATTTCATCAGACCTGTTCATTTACTGAAGGTATCTTGTGGCTTTTTCTCACCTCTCCTATTTTCTTTTACCTCCCCTTAAGTACAAGAAATTTTTACAGGGCCTATAATCGATGAATTCCTTGTATCTTCATTTAGACAGGATAAGTCCAAAATACTCTTTAACTGCCTTAGAATAATATAGTCCAGTAGATCTATATACTAGGGAAATGTAATATTAGGAACATACTAATGACTGTCTCTCTTGACATGGAATTATTTTAGAAATATAGAACCATAGAGTTGTTTGGTTGGAAAAGACCTTTAGGTTCATCAAGTCCAATCATAACCTAACTCTACGAAACCTTCAGCTAAACCATATCCCTTAGTACCACATCAATGTGTCTTTTGAACACCTCCAGGGATAGTGATTCACTGGGAAGCCTATTCTAGTCTTTAATGACCCTCTCAGTGAAATAGTTTCTTCTAATGTCCAACCTAGACCTCCCCTGGTACAACTTTAGGCTGTTTCCTCTTGTCCAAATGAATGGTGTGAGACATTTTTCTGGTTTTCTAAGCTCCAGTTCTCTCTCTCTCTACCTATAAAGTATTCTTTGTTGTTTTGAGTTCAATCTAGGCTGTGCTTTAGTGATACAGTTAGCTTCATGGCTCTTGCCAAAGGTCCCCAAAAAGCTGCAGCCTCATCATGCAGAGTGCTGACCTGATAAAAGCTCATTCTAGTGGTTCCACATGGCTCCAAGCATCACCGATGGGTTAACTTCACTTTGGCAAGTTTTAAGCTAGAACAGATATAATCACTTCTCTCCTAGCTGATGTCAGCTCAGAAATGTGTCATGAACTCTGTATTGCAGACTTTGGCGAGCTGCACAAGAAGTTCTTTACCTAGCCTGGTCTGGCTTGAATTTGTTCTGCTGGGGGTGTAGTAGAGTAACAATGTGACATTAATGACTATGGACAGAACCACGGCATAGGTACTCGTAAGAGACTCAGCAGTTGTGGTTTTGTGGCTTGCATTTACAATATCAGCATTTTCCTTAAAGCTTCAGCTGCAGCATTCACAGGAGTATGTCTAAATTCAGCTTGTGTTTAAAAATTAGAAAGTAGCGTGTTTACGCCATGGAGGGATGGGCTTAGATTGAGAAGAAATATTTCTAATCCTCAGAAGGAGGATAAAAAGGCAGGGATCACTCGCATAGTATCTTGTGATATCTTAACTAACCAGCTCCTGCATTTTGGACGCCTGGCTTGTGGTTTTTGAACTCCTAAGGTTAGAGGTAGAGGGGCAGACAGTGAACAGGAATCAACGCTAACTTGCGAAATCCCACAAAAACGGACCACAGTCACCCTTTCACTGATGCCAGATAAATTGTATAAAACCTAATCGTAGGGAGCCAGCAACTAGTTATTTTGCACTCATGCATGTTGTGGTAAAATACGAGACCTCAACTTTTAAAATTAAATATTAAAAAAAATAACTAACGCAGAGAGCTCATCAACAGCAGAGCAGATATTTGCAGCATTCTTTGCGTGGAATATATGTATATTATCTTCACCTACTGTGGCATATCTTCTGCCATGCTTGTTATGTGGCTCTAGACTCCCATTAACTGAATCCCTGGTGGAAAGCCGTTTAAATTGTAATGCTCTTGTTAATGATAAATTGATGAAGAGCTGCTTTTTTAGATTAGGTGAGTGGTCCTTTGATAATGGGGTTGGAATCAGGCCAGAGGTTTTATACTACTTTGCCTGGAGGGTGAGAACCAACTAAAATATTCCTTTCTTGTGCTCTGCTAGAAAATGAGACAGTCAAAGAATTTCAGCTTTTAATTTCAAGAAGGCAGTTCAACACTAGTTTACATGGTGGGTATTTTTAGACTTTGTCTTTATCTTGCCCCATATTTCTAATAAATTATTAAAGAAAGGTACTTCTCATGTAATTAGAGAGCCAAGCACCTTTTAAACAAGATCAACTTCTGCACGTTTGAATTGACTGGTTTCATTTTCTGTGGCAAAAGATCATAAGGAAAATACTTTTGCATGTTTCAAAGTTAAGATCAATTGTTATCCTTTTCCAGTTTCAAATGCACTAGATTGGGACTTTTGCTGTAGCAGAAAACTGTTAGAATATTTATGGTTTTTACTTTTACATAAAACCAGACATAGCCTATTATTTCTTTCTTAGGGCGAGGGATGTGCAATGCATTCTTACATCTGCGGATGTTTTTTGCTATTAGTATTAATGTAATTGGAATTAAGTCAAAGTGAAATATATTTTTAAAGTGACACATGCATTTAAAGTTTCCAGTCTTGGCTCTGATGGTCTTTCTCAGCTCTGTACCCTTGCCCTTTGGGAAACATCATGGGGTGTGCACACTCATCTCTCCTGATCACGATTTGACAAGGTCATGCCTTGGTAGGCTTGGGCTGCCTGTTATTATCTTGATGTTGCTTTAAAATTTAGTGGTATATGGAAGAAAAGAGAGGGGGACAGTGGAATTTTAATGACTAAAATAGATATAGGGATCTCTTTGCTTATTGCTGACTAGGGCTGACTCTATATTGCTTAATAAAGTGCAATGTCTATTGGAGATGCTACAGGACATTTAAGCGTGAACTTTATTAATGGAGGAGAGAATATTAAAATGGAATTACAGTAAAGCAGTTTTAGGTTAAGGTGACAAAATTGGAGTCTAGAATTTGATTCTGTCATGTTCAGCTTTAGATGGTTGGTTTAATCCTTTATGAAAAACAAAGATACAAACCAATAATAATAAAAAAAAACCTAAAATCAAAAAGTGAAAATTCTAGCTTATTTTAGGATTAAGAGTTTGACACTTCCATTGCCCTTCGTTTCCATCGCAAGAAAATGAGATTTCTTTCCTGCCGAAGAATTTCATCAGCCTTTTAGATGAGAGTGGACCTAATCTCACTGCTGTAGGAGAGCAGACCTACTCTCGGCACAGGAGAGATTGACAAATGCCTCCTTGGCCTTCTGCTTTCCAACAAGCATTTGTGTCCCTCAGCTAGGTCCATGCCTTCAGTTCATTCCCTTGCCAGCTCAATGACATTTAGTGTCAACTCTTCTGTACAGACTTGCATTTCCAGATCAGAGGGAGCTGCCTGGGGTCCCAGCACCACCTGGTAAATGGAAGTCACCGTGCTCAGATGACTCCATGCAAAGACAAAGAGTGCGTCAGGCTTCAGCCCAAATCAGGAGATGGTCGGTGACAACAGAGTTTTGTGATGGCAGCTTTGTGGAAGGTAGGAATAAAAGGCGCAGGTTTGGGGACTGTTGTCCTTTTTTCCCCAAGGATTCAGAAAATCTTCTGTGGTCACTAGCAGGGAAGGCTGTCTCTTGAGGTCATCGTGTCCCATGGCAAATAGGAGACGCGTTCTTAAAAAACGGGTCTACGTGTCTTAATTACGTTACCTTTGTTCAGTTTGCCTCTTTTACACAGGCTTTCAGGACAGCTTTCACCAAACTGTTTTGTCAAGGATGTGATCTCTGTGTTGCAACTGGGGAGGTAAAAGGCAAAAGTTGTGTTTTCAGTTAAAAATAACATCCCATTTGGAATTCATGAGTGTGCGGTGTCTGAATATATAAAGGCTTTCCTCACCTGAGAGTTTCCCTTATAGGACAAACATTATCCCCAGTGCCCCTGCCCCTGCAGGGGAAAGGGTGCAGAAATCTAAATATTATGTTTAAAGTGATGCTGGTTGTAAAGAGCTAGAGCCAAAACACCTAAAAGACAGCTTCCGTAAGTTGATATTTGTTTCAACCTGTGAAAAGAACAGTGGCTGAGTGCTTGTTAAAGGTATATCTTCTTTTAAGTTATATGGAGAGAGATGTCAACTATTTACCATAAATATATTTATACATTTGAATATATAAATGATACTGTTACTTACCTTTAGTAGGTTTCCCACTGACAGGTATGCTCAGAAAACATCTTTCACTAAACCTGAAATGTTGATATAAATATCTGAAGAAAAATACTAATCACAGAATACATTGAACAGACTTACTGATCTTGTATACCTGGAAAAAGATTTTCAAACAGACTTTGTCAGCTCAGCCTTGGCATTCCTTGTCAAACAAAAGCATGCCTAAAGACACATTTCAAAAGCAGACAATGCAGCACTTGCTAACCTGCAGAAAATCGAAAAGGATCAGGGAGGCAGAGAACAAACAGAATAGGTAAGCAATAAGAAATGGAACACAGTTCTAAAGAGCTGTTTCAGAGAGCCAAATATGTTTAAAGAAGCCTACATCAATAATTAAACATCAGTAAGTAAAATTCCAGTATACTTCTTCGCCGGTATTGTTTTAAGATTTGTAATATAGAAAGGAAATTATTGATTCCATATCAGTAAGAAAACATAACCAGTGTTAGGGGAGGAAGGAGCAGGTTGGGGGAAGAGAATGAGACGAGTATTTTAAGTGCAGAGATGCCAGTCTGGAATCTCAACTTTTTGGAATAGAAAAGTCCACACTTCAGTATTCGTCCACTTCAGTCAGCTGAAAATTTGGGTCAGGCAGCTGTTATCTGAATTGACAGCAGCTATCTGATTAAAAGTAAAATGCTCTTTAAGGAAAAAAAAAAGAGAGCGAAAGAGAGAGGAAAAAAGGCTGTGCTGTGTCACATTCACGCCACTCATGTTGCTTACGTTGTGTCACACTGTACAGTGATTTGATGCTACATAACACAACATGACATGAGTCACAGTTCACTGCTATCCACATTACACTCAGGTAGTTTGGCATAGCTCTAACTTTTGCTTCACTCTCATTTCCTATTCAGTGCATTCCACTTAGACCAGTTGGTTAATGCAGACAATTGCTACACACTCAAAACCAGAGTTCCCTACCCAAATACATTTTTCATTGGATATTAAAGTGGAAACTTCAGTGGATATCTTTTGCACATCCATATGCAGCTCCTTTGCTCAACATAGGAAGGGCATTAATGGCAACTTACACCTGAAAGGGAGGAGTTAAGGGGAATTTCCCATAGGAAATACAGCTGATGTCTGTGGCGATGACTTTCTGAGTTGGAGAAATACTCTCTAAATGGAAAATAATTTGACTTTTCCCTGCCGCCAGAGACGTTCCCAAACCAACACCTCCTATTAACCTCCCAGCCTCCCCTTCGTTTTTGATTTGAATTGAATACCTTTCTGTTTCAGAAGGATGTGAAATTTAATTCTAGATCTGAATTCACAAGCAGTCTGCAGCAGGCTGAACCAGAACCCCACATCTGCACGTGCTCAGGACACGGGCAATTCAACATCTTTTCAGAGCTTTGCACTTTGGGTCTAGCTGTCTTAACTGGATGTTTCCCAGAAATAATGGTCTGTTTTCTTTGTGGCCACCCATCTCAGACAAGAAGCGTCAGCCCTGAAGCACAGTTAAACGGCACTATTGCTTCCTGTAATGAACTCTTACACATCTTACCTTTTTTTAAATGGAGGTAGAGAGGAGCACAAATTACTGGGCAGCTTTGATGAGTTTCTTTTATTATCATTGGCAGCATCCTGAAGTTCTAGATCCACTTAGCACCTTCAAAGAAGCGGTAAGTGATTCAGCTTTTAGGGGACAAATTGGTTCTATTAACTCCGGGTGCCAAATTTACCCAAAATATCTCATTAGCTGTGCTTTCTGGTTCACTGGGGTGCTCTGCTCTTGGCTAGATCCCAAAAAAACCACATTTGTGTACAAATGTTCCTATTATGGGGTGTGAGACCTATTAATTGTATGCCATATGCACTGGTGCATTGCTTTTCTTTCTCCTTCTAACAAAGCGTTTTCCTACCGCAGATGAGAACTGACCAGATTTTGAAGGGTTAAACCTATTCTAATGTGATAAAACCTGAGAGACCACAGCAATCAAGCTATCATTCAGTCTCAGCTACTCGCTTTCCCCTTTCCTGTGGCTACTTCTTGAACCTAAGATTCCTTCCTCTGCATGTAAGGAGCAAACAAGGGAGCCGGCAGAAAAATTTAGGTATGGACTTCGTTTTTGCTGCTAAGTTGTAGTTTGCTGGAGAATAAAAGTGCTCACTCCCTCAGTTCCCTTTTGAAAAAACTGTAATTCATAAACTGCTTCTGCCCCACAATTTGTTTCTCACACTTTGATGGGTTGGATTCTTCACAACTGAGGAAAAGTGATGTCTGATACTGTGATAAATGTGCCTTATTACCCTGTGTATTTAAGAGGTATTTGCGTAGTTACAGGCCTATGCAAAAGAGAAGCAATGCATGATGTGAAACAGACTGGAGGTTTTTTCTATCTTCTCGTTTCTTGGTGGTAAAGGCAGGGTTGTGATTTCCCTTTTACGCTGCTGTTCTGAATACTGTTGGTACCTTCTGCCTCGAGAGCAGAGACAGCAACCCCTAAGATGCACAAGCAGTCGCAAAGGGTCCTTATGGTAACGACACTGAGCAATTGGGAAAGCGTGTCTGCAAGCCAAGGTAAAACATCCTTTCCATAATCCAGGAAGCAGGCAGGCAAAACCCCTCTTACTGATCTATGCAGGGAGGCAGGAAGGTTGATGACTGTGCCAGTGGCACTGATGGTCTTGTCCCTGCTCCTGCGTGGCCTTGGCTGGTCGTTTGGGGCCCACCTGCAATGGCACAGTGTGGTTCAAGTCATTCCCGAGTCCTGCATCTGGATTTATGATCCTTTATCCTTCACTGACCTCCCTGTGCAAATATTCTTTCTGCTGTGGACTGGGGGGCAACTCTTCCCATTTCCTTTTCGGTGTTTCTAATGCTCTGTGTCAAAAGGCTTTTACTTCTGCTTCTTAACTCTGTAACTGGAGTTTCACCTCCATACTCTCCTTCCCTATTCTCTAAGCACTTTGGCTATTAATTGAGTTTTCTAGTGTAGTAAGCTGAAGTTTTTCACCACATAAATGATTCATCCAAATAAAGTGAAGTTATTGAGCAAAAGTTAAATTGGGCTTAATTTGCCTCAGGTCTCTTTTGAGCCATCTCCGCGGTTGTTCCTTATTGTGGAAATGTTTCCCTCTTTGAACGTGGTTTTCTTTAAAACGCTATTTGCAGGAAAATGAAAGAAAACAAATGTTGTTCTTTGGGCATCCTGACAGCTGGTGCCAGGTCCGGGAGATGTCTGTCTTCTGATGAAGTTAGTTGCTCCATGAATGTCCCTTCAACCTTTACTCAGGTCCCATGCCTGAAGGGAAATGTGGGAAGAGTCTGGGTGAAGAGCTGAGGCAAAATCCTGGTTCCCTGATTTTGGAGGGAGGTGTTTCTGCCCCTTAACTCTGCTCTAGTGAGACCTCACCTGGAATACTGCATCCAGCTTTGGAGTCCCCAGCACAAAAAGGACACTGAAGTGCTGGAGCAGGTCCAGAGGAGGCCACAAAGATGATCTAAGGGCTGGAGCAGCTCTGCTGTGAAAACAGAATCACAGCATCCCAGAATGTGAGGAGTTGGAAGGGACCTGGAAAGCTCCCCCAGTGCAACCCCTGCCAGAGCAGGATCACCAGAGCAGTCACACAGGAACACGGCCAGGGCTTTGGGGGTCTCCACACAAGGAGACTCCACAACCTCTCTGGGCAGCCTGGGCCATGCTCCATAACCCTCACACTCACAAAGTTTGTCCTCATCTTCAGCTTGAACCTCCTGTGCTCCAGCTTGGGACCATTGCCCCTTGTCCTGTTGTTGGACATCAAGAGTCTGAGAGAGTTGGGGCTGTTCAGCCTGGAGAAGGCTCCAGGGGGACCTTATAGTGACCTTCCAGGGCCTGAAAGGTGCCTATAGGAAATCTGGGGAAGAGCAGTTCAGTAGGGCATGATAGGATGAGGGGTAATGGTTTTAAACTGGAAAAGGGCAGATTTAGGTTGGCTATGAGGAAAAAGTTCTTCACCATGAAGGTGGTTGGTCACTGGCTCAGGTTGCCCACAGAGGTGTTAGAGGCCCCATCCCTGGAGATATTCAAGGCCAGGCTTGATGGGGCTGTGAGCAACCTGATCTGGTACCAATGTCCCTGCTGACTGCAGGGTTTGACTCGCTGAGATTTAAAGGTCCCTTCCAACCCAATGCATTCTGTGACTTTCCAGTAGCCCTACTTCAGTCCTGTGCCCAAACAGGTGGATGGTGTCTCTTCCATTTTTCAGATAGTTGTGCTTTTAGTGCTTTTGTCACTGGCCTGCCAGAAGGGCAGGTGTTCTTTAGCCTGTCCTCTAAATCCTAGCAAAGCCTGCAAATGAGGACCCTCTAGGTGCAAGTATGAAATATGCTGTAAAATGAGATGCAATATCGAGAGGAAAATAGTTACAGGTATAGGGATCAGTCACATCCTAATTTTGACAGGCCTGTGTGAGCAAAGGCTGTTTGAAGATCATGAGGCAGCTGCTTCTCATGGTGTGGTGTCATTACAGAGATTCACACACAGGCTGGTGCTTCAATACCCTGTCACCTTTGCTTGGAAAATAAGGTCATATTATATGCAAGATAATAGTGTACTCGTCACTTAATATTTTATACAATTAAAATATTTAGCTAAGTAACAGTGTGTTGGGGTGGGTGTGTTTGTGTATGTGTGGGTATAAATAAGTATAAATAAACAAGTATTAGTGGTGCAATAGCACTGAATAATTTATCCAGACCAAATGAATTATTTTCAGCTTCCTAGTCTCGAAAATTTCAAACTGAATTCCTCAAGTTCGTTTACAATGTTCCTTTTTAACAGGCATATTGCAGTAACAGTGGCTCAGCGGTGGTTCAGGGTATCATAACTAGCTTAAGGATGCGATGGCCCATTTTCCCCACTTAAATCAGCTGGCCTAATGAAAGCCCCTACTTCTGTCAGCAAAACGTGCTTCCTTTCTAATCAGTTAATTTAGTTTGTATAGGTCCTAATTTCTGATGGAAGTGGTATAAATGTTTAAGAGCAAATTAATACAGACCCTGGGGGATCGGTGAATACTAATAAACCCCCCAAGCCTCAAAATGAGACCAAGTGGAAAAGGGAGGATGGACTGATCAGAGACAAACTGACATGAGTAGCAATAATAGCAGCGATATAAAATGACTTAGAATGTCACTGCACAACAAGATTTGCCCAAGACACTGCCGTAGCACCAGAGCACAGATAAGAGCTTGCAGTACACGTGGTTTGCCTGTGCAGTGTCACTATAATCAGAGATTCCCATCAGGGTATGGTAACCCTTTGATTTTGATTCACCCCTTTGCTTCAGCGCTTGCCTTGGGCCGCACCAGATCCATCTGGCTACCTGTCTTGCTTTTGCCACCCTTGTCATAAGGACTCCTGCCAACTGCTTGTCTCTCAGCATGCCGCGTTTGCTACCCCTGAAAGCGGTGCCTTCTGCTGCTCGGGGAAGGAGAGCACTGAGGAGCAGTGAACTGGCAGATTGACAAATAAGCTGAGACTGACCCAGGGCTGGCACCCTCCAGAACTTGCTTATATTTTTGTGTTAGGCATGATCATCTCTAAGCGTGGCCCTGATTCCAGCTGTCATTTTAGGTCAGATGCATAATATCAGTTTACAGAACAAGTGTAGTTAAAGGACCCTCGTCCATCATAACCAGATGAGGGAAAAGACCTACAAACAAACAAAGTAGGTGTCAGCAATGCCTGGGACATACCATGACTGGCACTCCTTCAGCACAGTGGCACCAGTTAAGTTGGTGACCTGCACTGCAACAACCATCTGTGAAACCTCTGTGTGCTGGAGAAATTAATCTGAATACCTTGCCAGCACAAACATAGGGAAATTATCTTCACTGACACAGTTTGTGATGTCTTTGCGAGATAAATAACAGAACCCAAAGTCACCGAAAGGCAAAACATCACACTGAGCAAACCTTCCATGCAGGCTGTTTGAGAGCCTTCTCTTTATCAGGAATTGGCACTGATCTTGTAAACAAGATGTCCTTTCTGTGAGGAGACTGATGCTAGACAAGGCAAGAACTAAATCATTTATTCCTTGTTGACATCACCTTAAAATAGGTTGAAATTACTCTCTTTACAAAGCAAGCAGAAATTCTTCTTTTCTCTCCTCCGTGTCTCTTTCATCCAGTTTTGTTTTTGCAGAACTTCCCCAGAACACAGTGGATTCATGCTGGACAAATCTGGGCTTCCCTGGCAAGAGGAAATGGATGTTACAGCCTCTCCGTTTGGCCTAGTCCCTCTTTTCCCTACCTGGAGTGCTCTTTAAATGTATCCTGCCCCACTCATCTGGTAAATGCTGCGCTTACGCTCTGAGATGCCCTGAGACAGCTTCCCCTGGACCTTTTGTGAATGAGGACACAGGGAGGTAAGATAACTCACTTCACCTCTCCAATACAACATGGGTTCTCATTGGGAAACTGGGTGGTTGCTTTGGTTTATGGCTGCACAATTTCTTCGTTGCAGGCTTGTGTCTTCTGCAGTCATCCACGTGCCTGGGTCTCTCAGGCTAGAATTGGGTGCCGGTGACTTGTTTCGCCCCCTGTGACTGTACTTCTTGTCATATTTTGTCAATAGTGAATAGTTAAATCCTGAGAAAATAAGACCATTTCAAAAGACAGTAATTACTTATTTGTTCCAAGGCTCATAAGGATTGGTTCCTGCCCTTGGGTTTCACACGAGAGGATTTAGACCATTCTCCTGCTGTCTTTTCTCTTTTCCCCAGAAAGCTATTTCAGTGCCTGCAGCCCTGCTACAGTCAGGTAGTGATTAGAATATATTGTCAAATCTTTTAGCTTTTTTTTTTTGTATTGTTGTGTCACACAGCTCACCTGCCAACTTGTTTCTTGTTAATTCAACTCTTCTCATCTGCTTCTGTTTCTACACTTACTTGTGGGGAGATGAGGTGACTGCGATTGAATAGGACATAGCAGCGGTAGTTGAAGCAAGATGAAAATGAATGATATTTTCAAACCCTAAGCAGGGCTGCAGAGGCTAATAATTACATTAAAAAGGCCCTCTGCAGGTAGGTGCAAATAGGCTAGTCTAAACAAGTGCCACTATTTTAATGTGGGCTGTTCAAGACGATGTCATTACCTGACTAGACTGCCACCTTTCACCTCCAGCCATTGTGCTCCGTTAGATCTCACTAACGGGGAGAGCGAGGAACTTGTTTGCAGGGGATTTGTTGTCTCACGCTCGGAGGCAGCTGAGAGACTTGCCAAATGACAGGAAGACGCTTACATTCACAAGGTGTGATTGCCTAAGTGTTTGACTGTGTCTAATTAGTTTGCCTTTGCTGGTTGGTAGCTCCACAGTCAGAAGCAGATTGACTCTGCAGGCTTTAAGCAAAGAGGTCTGATTGGTGTTATTATCATTTGTTTATTTAACCCTCCCACTAGCCATGAAATATTCCCTGCAGTATGGCCTTTTCCTCTGCCTTTAAAAAGGCATTTTATGGCACGTATTACGATGAATAATATTTTCTCCCATCACCTCTCCACAACTTCTAGTTATATTATAATTAGATTTCTTTTAAATGTCCTCAGAGCAGGCATTAGTATTAACTTTTTGAGCTTTGAAATATGAGCAGTATCTGATTACCATCAGAAGCAGGTGATGTTAGCTTATTTTCATCATAAATAACAGAGATCCTGTCCGCCTCTGTGTGTGAGAACCTGTTTGGCCAAGCTTCTCTGGCGATAAAGAATCCAAATGCTCGTCTTTTTCCTTAGCAAAGGTTTCCTATAATGAGAAAAGACTGGGAAAAAAATTAAAAATAGGCGTTATAAAATCCTTAAAAATCATTATTAAATAATAATGTAATAAAATATAATATAATAATATATATTACTGATGTAATGTAATGTAACGTAATGTAATGTAATGTAATAATATATATAAAATAGGCCTTGAAAATTCTTATAAAATAATAGGTAGCCCACGTTTAAAATCAAGAAGTGTCCTCTGAGCATGAGTGAACACACAAGCACCTTTCTTTCTCAGTGCTGTTCTGCTTGGCTGTACCTTGGGGTTGCAATTCTACTGTACAGATTCTAGGGCATTCCCCATCCTGCGATTTTTCAGCTTTATGGGGCATGAGACCCAATGCTCAGAAGAAAAAAAGCCATCAACCAAAGAAAAAAGCAGTTCCCAAAGGTGATTCCAGGAGGAGAAAGGCGTTTTCACTGTAGAGGAATTCCTTTGCCTTTTTCCAGGAGTGCACTTAAAGGCAGGTTTTTAACTGTGACCGAAAAGACCTCTGGGTTCGGAAGGGTTTGGCGTTCTTGTCAGATGTTCCTCCCAAACACACCACATGCTGATCTGAAAAGGAAAGGAAAGGTCGATATCCAGAGTCTCTGGGTTCGCCTTGGTTGACTTTGGATAACGTCTGTTCTGTTTCGGTGCTTTTGATGTTACCGCTTTGAGATGTGCAAAACTCGAAGACACCAATGTGTGTCTCCTTGTTTGAAGGGCAGCTTACATTTCTGGCTGTTCTGCTTGTTCCTGAATTCTCTTCAGGCCCCATAGTGAGGATTTCCACACTGTCTAGGAACTTGCTTTGGTTTGAAGTACCATTTTTATTTCCTTTTAACTGTCGAATTGACTGTCTCCTCCAATGTTTCCTAAAGATATCTCAAATTATCCTCAGGGCTGTGTCAAATTATAGAAGCAACCCAAAGTATATACCTGAAAGAATAGGTCATTATCCTATCAGTGATCGGATAATCAGATTAAATACGCCTATCTAGATATATCTTCCTCTACTCCATTATTCTTAAAAGTTCCAAGTAATAAACCCCATCTTAGCATCTCATTATAAGATGCAAATTTTATAAACAACTGATATTATCCTGAATTAGTTCAAACACAAAGGAGCACAGAGTAAGAATTGTGTCTCAGATCTGTAGACTGCATTTCAGGGCAGCCCCTCTTTGGCTTATGCAGCCCTTTTCGTTAGGGAGTTTGAGATGCAAAAGGAAGCTGCATCCCTGGGGGATGATGCCTGGGTTTGTGATTCAGCTGAGAGAGATGTGTCTCTGCATCTCCAGTCAAGTGCTCTCAATGGGCTGATGATCTCAGCAGGTCCACAGGAACAGTTGCATCAAAGGTCAGGTAACTTATTTACCCCAATATTGGGGATAGATGACTTAGGAAAACTAAGAGCAGTCTTCATTTTGATCAGGAAGTTAAAGGGTTTATTTCCCTGTAAGGAAGGGAAATGTCCCTGTAAGGACAAGTCCTCTTTCTTAAGCAGGCCTTCCCTCAGACCTCTGCCAGACATCTGCCTGCTCCAGCCATCCTTAAAATTTTCTGAGTTTCAGGTCTATTTTGCAGCAGTAGGGACCAGTTTTCATTTCTGGTTTAGGATGCCTCTTGAGCTTACAGGATCCGGGGCAGGAGGCTGCAGAAAAGGAGCCGAGCACCGTCCTCAGTTTTGCTGTTGCCATGGGATGACTTTCAGCTGGCTGGTTCTGTGAAACAAAAATCACCGAGTTGCCCCTTGAATTCCCATGTGATAACGCAGCGTGCTGCTGTGTACCGCCGGGCCAGACTTGACTAAACTTGTATAATTGTGGTACCACGTAGCTTATCCTGAGTCTTGAAAGATTTGTCAGCGGCGGAGAGGCTAAGATCTCCAAACCGCTATTATAAGGTAGCAGCAGAAGAAAATATAACCTATCAAGTTACCAGCTTAAAAATAAAACAAACTGGTATTTTCTAGAGCTTTTCTAATTGTCACTTCTCTGCAATGTTACACAGCTCCCATGTGCAAATGGACGTACTGGCAAGTTTCTGTGTACATACCAGCGCCCTGGCTCTACTAAACCCCCTTATCTTAGCTTCACTAATTTGCCATGTCAAATTAGTGTGATGAAACAAATTCTAATTACACTGAAAGATCACTTAGAGCATTAGCACTGCTGCTGTGGTCTGTTCTGGTGCTCTGTCTTATCTGCATGCTAATCCAATGTGCCTAGGTAGATGACAAAACGAAATGTCTCTAACGTGTTTACAGGTTTTTCCTGGGAAGGTGCTGACTCAGCCTTGACAGATGCTGCCATAGGCAGAGAGCTGGAAGGAGGAGGAAAGATGAACCACACTGCTCAACCTAAGAAAGGTTGTTATTTTTCTCTCCTTTGACTTCCCAGCTTGCTTGTTTGATCCACTGGGAAAACAGAAATATTTATTTTTTCATTTTAAAGGTAAGCCAGATAAAGACATCAAGAATCAAAATCATGGCCCCTGTCTGATATTTAAGTTTATAGCATCAAAACGCCAGAAATATAGACAAAAGTACAATTTGAAAGGTAGAATTTAAGGAAAAGTCTTTAAATATATCCTGCAAAAGATAAGTTGAGCAGAATTCCTAATGGTAGGAGTTACAGAATAGCAGCATGGGTTAATGAGTTTGTAACTTCTTCCTTCTGTCTTGGTGTGTTCAATGAGTTTAAGCTTATAAATTAATGTCATTGTTTGTTCTCTACCTGGCCAAAAATTCTGGTTTGTAAGTGGCTGCAGAATCGAGCTTCATCTAGCTTCTCTAAATGTGTATTTACCCACTGAAGAAGAAAAAAAGAGAAACTATGCCAAAATTCAGGCTCAGAATATGGAACAACCCCAAAACATGACTCTCAGAATTTGACTTCCCGCTGGCGTCACAACTTAGATTCCATTGGAAACACAAAGCCCATGTTAATAGGTTTTGCTTCACATTTTGGAGCCACAGGATTGAGATACAGAATCCTGAAAAGAGGGAAAAGGCTGTGTCTTACCATTTGTGGGTGTGCCTGCTAAAACCATTTTCCCACTCGTCTTCACATGTGAATGGTTTCTTGCCCTTTTTATCACACCACCACGCACAGGCCTTGTCTGGAGATTTTCATGGGAGTTCTCAGGGCTGTTCCTCGCTCTGTTCCTAATTGTAATGGGCAAATTCATAGCGAAGTCTTGGTTTAGGTGAGATCTTCAGCGTCTTGGTACAAGAGAAACAAGCGGCGATCCTTGTTCCACCGAGGTTCATGGCAGAACTCTGGACGATTCAAATGCAAGAAGGTCTAGTGTGGAGTACAGCTGGAATGAGTGTAGATGGTGAGGGCTCTGGAGAACAAGCCTGATGAGGAGCGGCTGAGGGAACCGGGCTTGTTTAGCCTGGAGAAGAGAAGGCTGAGGGGAGACCTCAGCACCACCTCCAACTGCCTCAAGGGAGCTTGTAGAGAGGTGGGTGCTGGTCTCTTCTCCCAGGTGATGGGAGATAGAACAAGGGGAAACGGCACCAAGCTGTGCCAAGGGAGGTTCAGGTTAGAGAGAAGGAGGAAGTTCTTTCCTGAGAGGGTCGTCAGAAGCTGGCACAGGCTGGGCCGCTTTACTGAGAGGGTCGTCAGAGGCTGGAACAGGCTGCCCAGGGAGGTGGTGGAGTCACCATCCCTGGATGTGTTGAAAGAGCGGGTAGACGAGGTACTTAGGGATATGGTTTAGTGGGTAGACAGGAGCGGTTGGACGTGATGATCTCAGAGGGCTTTTCCAACCGAGCGATTCTGTGTGATTCTGTGAGATCGCCGCATATCTTGGCCACCCTGGAAAGCACTGGGAATGAAATGAGCTGACTAGGAGGTAAAAATGTTTGATGTCATGAACAGAGGTGTATATTTACTTAGTGTACTGTACACGGTCTGCAGTGTGCATGCTTAATAACCTGGGCTTATAGCTTTTTCCATATGATTGTTTATTGCAATAGAACATTGCTTATATTTGTACCTGCAGAGGAATCGTTATTTATTTGTGTGCAAGCATGTCACATAACACGCACAGAAAAAGAAGGGCTTCGCAGTAGAAAAGTCAAGGCATTTATTCCAATTTAATAAAAAATACCACAGAAATATCCGTACACCAGGAAATTAACCCAGTGCCGCGTTGTTCTGGTAGAAGGAGGGCACTTTTACTATCGTAACGCCACAGAGGACATTGGTCATGCGTGAGTGGTTAGGTCTGCAGATAACCGAGAGATTTTTTCATGTGGTTGTGTAGTAGATGTACAGGAGATGTCCTGTGGGTTGGATCGTACAATGCACTGGCAAACTGGGGCACATGAAATAGAAATTGTATTCTGTTTTCATTCTGGTTTTTCAAATTTTTCATGAAATGCTAATTTTTCTACAGATCCATTATTTATGAAACTGAAAGGCTTTTATTTCCCCCCCAATGCCAGAGGGTTTTTACATGTCTAAGCCCCATTTAGTGTTAATGGCAGATATCAGTATACAAGCTCCATTCACTGGGAGGAAAATAGTCTAGTGCAGCTGATTAACTAACACCGAATCACTTGCATAGATAATATTTCCTGTACACTGAGGTATAGTATTCTGGTTAAAAGCACAGTTTAGCAAGCAGACCCCAAGATTGCCTGTTTAGCTGAAATACTCCATAGGAAAAATTACTTTATTTTATTGGTTAAATTTAAACTGTTCATTTCCTTGTACAGTTCAATAGCTTAGACCTATTTGCCTGTTACATTTTCACAGCAAAGCAGCCGCTAAGACCTGGCATCCTATTGCTTTATAGGTAAGACCCAGGGTCTGTACTTGGGCTTTTCAGTAGGTGGGAAGGGGCAGCCCCTCAATGAACCAGCATCAGAATCTCTCGATTGCCCTCACTGAGCATTGGAAATGGCTTGATGTCCTCATTGCTACTCTGAAGACTATAAAAATCTACCTGTTTTTGTGAAAAGTGTGGCTCTTATTGCCATCAGCTTCTAAATTAGCGATGTATCTTACCACTTAAGATACCTACAGCAGTGTTGCGATTTTGTATTAAATCCTGTAAGATTTTTCTCACGGGGATTAAGGCACAAGCTTGCTTTCTTTTCTTTAAAGCAGCTTCCCTGGTACATCATATCTATTTTTGTCTCTTTTTGAGGCCTAGATCCTATCATGGTCCAAAGGAGGCTTGCTGAAGAGTGTCACTGTAGCTACAGCACTATAGGTCAGCCAGAGAAAGAGCTGGCTTCAAACACAGCAGCAGAAGAGAGTTCAGCTGTGGAGCCAGGACAGCATTCAGCTTCCCTTTGCCCAGACGGTGCTCTCTGCATGACACACCAACAGGACATGCAGACTTTGCTTTTTAGGGGTAAAGAAAACGATGCCATAGCGACTAAGGTGTGAAAGTGGGTGGAGGAGGATGTCATTTTCACCTGTAAACTGGATGAAGAAGATAAAAAGAAGTGCAAGATGCTTCAGTTTGTTACATTAAGAACACAATGTGCTTCTTTCCAAAGCACTGACTGTCCAAGGGTACTACTTATGGGCTTGTACGAGAAGAGCAAATTGAAATATTGTTGAACTTTACTTGAAGCCTGGGCTACTACGAAACTTCTTGGCTCAGCCCTCTCTCAATAGATTTACAATATCAGAGTTATGCTGTAATTGGTACCGCACTGACACATGATGTAAAGTGTTACCTACATTTAAAACTTGAAAATAGTATTTGAATTCCATATTCACAGGTAATAAGAGTTCATCTTCATGGTGGGGAAAATGAGTTCCAGAATGACAGTTCCTAACCTGGATTTTTTTTTTCTTTCTTTCCACTTCAGTTCATACATTTTTCTCAATATGAGCATTTTTCCACAGTCCTTATTCAGGCAAAATCCTCCCTGAAGTCGTGAATATCAACACAGCGATAGCCATTGAGAAAGGGTTGTCGTTACAAATATACGTTTGTCTTTTAGTCTCCACAGTTCCAGTTGCAAGCATTATAAAAAATGCTGCAGTAGTCCACACTAATAGCAGTAGCATTATGTTATGTCTACAGGTCCATGTAAAACATCTAATTAAAAAATGACAGTAATTGACACTCCAACCGTCTCATTCCCAAGGATTTCCGAGCACTTCCCAAATGTTTGTTCATTAACTCCACCATAGCAAATATCTGTCAAGGCAAGTATATCTGGGCAAAATCCAAAACCTCTTTGGAGAGCTCTGTCATTGAACCGTTGTGCTTTAGCCTGAGAAAAACATCCAAGCCATGCATTCCAGTTTCTTTGGTGAATTTACCACAAGAAGTTCCACAACCTCCTGACAAACAGACTTCTTTTCTTCTTTCCAGCCAGCGTTTCTCTTTACCCTGAGGTCACGTTATCTCTGAGCAACACGGTAAATCATGGGAGTTTGCTTCATGCACTGCCTGGATTTGACATTTAAGTTATTCTCCTGATTCAGATCTTCTGACAATCTGGCAATAAGGTTGGCAGTTGAGTCCAAATTTGCTTATTCTGTGGCATTTGTGACAAACCCTCTATGAAAAACCAGATTTCCTTGTGATCCTAGCCTGGCAGTCTCTATGGTGGGGCTCTGTTTAAAGCTGGAGGAGGCTCTCAGCAGAGGAGTGGGCAGTGTTACCACAGTGCCTGCGGTGAAGCTCGGAAAGATAACCGCATGTATTCCCTCGTGCTTTATTCTTTCCTTAGAAACAAGCATCTAAAGGTGATGGACCACAATTTGATGTTTGTGGACAGAAAGGGGAGACACAGCGCTGATCATCCTTGTGCTAGAGAGGTGGGAAAGTATCAGCTTAGTCTGCATCTGAACAGATTACGTGGCTTTGGAAGATGTGAGAAGGCTGCTGTTGGGGGAGAGGGGAGACGAGAACTTCCCTTCCCTTCCTTCCCCTTGAGATTTACCCTTCTGGGCAGCTGGCAAGCAGCTGGGCTGAGTCCCTTCGCAATTATAGCCCATCAGGCATGGTGAGTATCTGACAATCTCACCTTCTTCTTCATTGCATGAGTGAGCGATTAATGAATGAATGGGTTTGGTTTTTTTTGCAGAGTAATTCAGGGCTGCAGTATAATCACTTTGATAAGATTAAGATCCCGTTTGACATTTTAATAAGGATAAAACAAGCATTTGCTTACTAGGACATGATCAGGAAATACTGCTGTTGCAGAGAAATCAATACATAATAGAAGTTGCTCTTTAGAAAGTTTAGAAAGTGTTACTTGTAGTTGAAATACCACATACTTTTATGTCTGTGATCTGTCTTTGGCAGTTACATTGCAAGGTTTTCATGTTCTGTTTCCATGGGTTGAGGAAAGACAAGAGAAGATTTTAAAAAGCCATGCACAGAGCTAAGATGCACAGAAAACCCCTCAGAGGAACCCCCACAAAAGCCATTGGCTGAATGTAATTGCTGTGGCAGCATTGTGTCCTTCCTGTGTCAAGCACCAAACGAAACATCATCAGCTACCCAGAAAAAGGTACGCTGTTCCTTTTGAACAATGCAGTTTAGACTACGGGCATAGAGTGAGTGATTACGTATTTTTCACAAACTGCATCAGTGACAACAGTGAGGTCGATGTAGCTGGGAAAGGATGCTTAAATTAAATTCACATTAACTAAAATTTTGACAGTTTGCAAGGACTCAGGACATTATGGAAGGACTGTGGTACACTGCAATGGGGGATGTTTTTAAACCAGATTCTCCGTTCTTCTGTCCATGAATACCCACATGTGAAAGGGCGGTTGGTTTCCAAGCACTGCTGCGTATTTATTAATCTTATATCAAATATTATTTAAAAAAAAAAAAACCATGGGGGAATTATTTGCAGCACCCCAAATGACACTTGTGTCTGTGGGAACAGAAGTGAGAGCAAAGATGGGTGATCATTTGATCTAAATAGAGCCACAGCTGTATTTCTAATGGGATTCAGGCTTTCGAATGTCCAGCCTCTTTCCGTCTGCCTTAGAGGAGCTGTGAACTTATCATTTGGGCATGTGCACATAAATACAGCAGCTGCCATTGCTGATGGCTTTGAAGCATTTTGCAGTCGACTGCCGGGGCTGGTGGCTCCATGCCAAGCCATGATGTGATTCTGATCCTGAGAGATTTTCATGCAAGACTGGGGAGGACAGAGGTCGTGGATCAAATGTAATGGGCTGACGTGTATTAGGAACGATTAATGAGCCTGGGCACAAATTAATTGTGGTCTTATCAGATAATCAGCGGGTCTCACTAACACTTACTTTCAATGTTATAAAAGACAAATACGTGCTGGGGTCTCTCCTGGTCAGTTTTTGTCATTATTTAAATGAGACAAAAGACCAGCTTTATCTCGTATAAAATCTTATCAGGAGGTTATTCCAGCTCAGGGCAAGGCTATTTTTCCAAGTTCCACATTAATAGGGATAGGAGCTGCAACAACTGTCTACATTTATTATAGTGTCAGGGAGAAAACCAGGGTAGAGCAGAAATAAGCCAAAGACTCTTGATTGCAACTGTGATCTGAGAAAAGTGAAACAACGTAAGGGTAGTGGTGGGGTACAAAAGAGGCTGCTGAGAAAATCATGTTATGACCCACTAACTAGAAAAGACTTCTAATTTTCCTTCAGTTAAATGCTACCAAGTTGTGGATTCAAAGAGGGATTCTGTTCTATGGGATGGTTTCCTTTTAGCAAACAATCGGAACTTCTTGGATGCTCGCATCCTCCTCAAAAGTCAGGAGTCTGAAGGCAGCACGGAGGCCAGGTTACAGGACAAGTTACAGAAGAGCTTCCCTAAAACCTCCTGCAC